>NC_092107.1:32690081-32787581 GCF_045679555.1 Salvelinus alpinus
CTTTCTACATTTCTTCCTGTGTATTAATGTACCTCTCTTTCTCCAGTTATTCCTGTGTATTAATGTACCTCTCTTTCTCTAGTTATTCCTGTGTGTTAATGTACCTCTCTTTCTCTCTCTTTCTCTGTTTCTTCCTGTGTGTTAATGTACCTCTACTTCTCTAGTTATTCCTGTGTATTAATGTACCTCTCTTTCTCTAGTTATTCCTGTGTGTTAATGTACCTCTCTTTCTCTAGTTATTCCTGTGTGTTAATGTACCTCTCTTTCTCTAGTTATTCCTGTGTGTTAATGTACCTCTCTTTCTCTAGTTATTCCTGTGTATTAATGTACCTCTCTTTCTACATTTCTTCCTGTGTATTAATGTACCTCTACTTCTCTAGTTATTCCTGTGTATTAATGTACCTCTCTTTCTCTAGTTATTCCTGTGTATTAATGTACCTCTCTTTCTCCATTTCTTCCTGTCTATTAATGTACCTCTCTTTCTCTAGTTATTCCTGTGTATTAATGTACGTCTCTTTCTCTAGTTATTCCTGTGTATTAATGTACCTCTCTTTCTCCATTTCTTCCTGTCTATTAATGTACCTCTCTTTCTCTAGTTATTCCTGTGTATTAATGTACGTCTCTTTCTCTAGTTATTCCTGTGTATTAATGTACCTCTCTTTCTCCATTTCTTCCTGTCTATTAATGTACCTCTCGTTGTCTAGTTATTCCTGTGTATTAATGTACCTCTCTTTCTCCATTTCTTCCTGTTTATTAATGTACCTCTCTTTCTCCATTTCTTCCTGTGTATTAATGTACCTCTCTTACTCTAGTTATTCCTGTGTATTAATGTACCGCTCTTTCTCTCTCTTTCTCCATTTCTTCCTGTGTATTAATGTACTTATCTTTCTCCATTTCTTCCTGTGTATTAATGAACCTCTCTTTCTCTAGTTATTCCTGTGTGTTAATGTACCGCTCTTTCTCTCTCTTTCTCCATTTCTTCCTGTGTATTAATGTACTTATCTTTCTCCATTTCTTCCTGTGTATTAATGAACCTCTCTTTCTCTAGTTATTCCTGTGTATTAATGTACCACTCTTTCTCTCTCTTTCTCCATTTCTTCCTGTGTATTAATGTACTTATCTTTCTCCATTTCTTCCTGTGTATTAATGAACCTCTCTTTCTCTAGTTATTCCTGTGTATTAATGTACCGCTCTTTCTCTCTCTTTCTCCATTTCTTCCTGTGTATTAATGTACTTATCTTTCTCCATTTCTTCCTGTGTATTAATGTACCTCTCTTTCTCTAGTTATTCCTGTGTATTAATGTACCTCTCTTTCTCCATTTCTTCCTGTGTATTAATGTACCTCTCTTTCTCTAGTTATTCCCTTGTATTAATGTACATCTTCTTTTCTAGTTATTCCTGTGTGTTAATGTACCTCTCTTTCTCTCTCTTTCTCTAGTTATTCCTGTGTGTTAATGTACCTATCTTTCTCTAGTTATTCCTGTGTGTTAATGTACCTCTCTTTCTCTAGTTATTCCTGTGTATTAATGTACCTCTCTTTCTCTAGTTATTCCTGTGTGTTAATGTACCTCTCTTTCTCTAATTATTCCTGTGTATTAATGTACCTCTCTTTCTCCATTTCTTCCTGTGTATTAATGTACCTTTCTTTCTCCAGTTATTCCTGTGTGTTAATGTACCTCTCTTTCTCTAGTTATTCCTGTGTGTTAATGTACCTTTCTTTCTCTAGTTATTCCTGTGTGTTAATGTACCTCTCTTTCTCTAGTTATTCCTGTGTATTAATGTACCTCTCTTTCTACATTTCTTCCTGTGTATTAATGTACCTTTCTTTCTCCAGTTATTCCTGTGTGTTAATGTACCTCTCTTTCTCTAGTTATTCCTGTGTGTTAATGTACCTCTCTTTCTCTAGTTATTCCTGTGTGTTAATGTACCTTTCTTTCTCTAGTTATTCCTGTGTGTTAATGTACCTCTCTTTCTCTAGTTATTCCTGTGTATTAATGTACCTCTCTTTCTCTAGTTATTCCTGTGTGTTAATGTACCTCTCTTTCTCTAATTATTCCTGTGTATTAATGTACCTCTCTTTCGCCATTTCTTCCTGTGTATTAATGTACCTTTCTTTCTCCAGTTATTCCTGTGTGTTAATGTACCTCTCTTTCTCTAGTTATTCCTGTGTATTAATGTACCTTTCTTTCTCTAGTTATTCCTGTGTGTTAATGTACCTCTCTTTCTCTAGTTATTCCTGTGTATTAATGTACCTCTCTTTCTCTAGTTATTCCTGTGTATTAATGTACCTCTCTTTCTACATTTCTTCCTGTGTATTAATGTACCTTTCTTTCTCCAGTTATTCCTGTGTGTTAATGTACCTCTCTTTCTCTAGTTATTCCTGTGTGTTAATGTACCTCTCTTTCTCTAGTTATTCCTGTGTGTTAATGTACCTTTCTTTCTCTAGTTATTCCTGTGTATTAATGTACCTCTCTTTCTCTAGTTATTCCTGTGTATTAATGTACCTCTCTTTCTCTAGTTATTCCTGTGTGTTAATGTACCTTTCTTTCTCTAGTTATTCCTGTGTGTTAATGTACCTTTCTTTCTCTAGTTATTCCTGTGTGTTAATGTACCTTTCTTTCTCTAGTTATTCCTGTGTGTTAATGTACCTTTCTTTCTCTAGTTATTCCTGTGTGTTAATGTACCTCTCTTTCTCTAGTTATTCCTGTGTGTTAATGTACCTCTCTTTCTCTAGTTATTCCTGTGTATTAATGTACCTCTCTTTCTCTAGTTATTCCTGTGTATTAATGTACCTCTCTTTCTCTAGTTATTCCTGTGTGTTAATGTACCTCTCTTTCTCTAGTTATTCCTGTGTGTTAATGTACCTCTCTTTCTCTAGTTATTCCTGTGTGTTAATGTACCTCTCTTTCTCTAGTTATTCCTGTGTGTTAATGTACCTCTCTTTCTCTAGTTATTCCTTAGTATTAATGTACCTCTCTTTCTCTAGTTATTCCTGTGTGTTAATGTACCTCTCTTTCTCTAGTTATTCCTGTGTGTTAATGTACCTCTCTTTCTCTAGTTATTCCTGTGTGTTAATGTACCTCTCTTTCTCTAGTTATTCCTGTGTGTTAATGTACCTCTCTTTCTCTAGTTATTCCTGTGTGTTAATGTACCTCTCTTTCTCTAGTTATTCCTGTGTGTTAATGTACCTCTCTTTCTCTAGTTATTCCTGTGTATTAATGTACCTCTCTTTCTCTAGTTATTCCTGTGTGTTAATGTACCTCTCTTTCTCTAGTTATTCCTGTGTGTTAATGTACCTCTCTTTCTCTAGTTATTCCTGTGTATTAATGTACCTCTCTTTCTCTAGTTATTCCTGTGTGTTAATGTACCTCTCTTTCTCTAGTTATTCCTGTGTGTTAATGTACCTCTCTTTCTCTAGTTATTCCTGTGGGTTAATGTACCTCTCTTTCTCTAGTTATTCCTGTGTATTAATGTACCTCTCTTTCTCTAGTTATTCCTGTGTATTAATGTACCTCTCTTTCTCTAGTTATTCCTGTGTGTTAATGTACCTCTCTTTCTCTAGTTATTCCTGTGTGTTAATGTACCTCTCTTTCTCTAGTTATTCCTGTGTATTAATGTACCTCTCTTTCTCTAGTTATTCCTGTGTATTAATGTACCTCTCTTTCTCTAGTTATTCCTGTGTATTAATGTACCTCTCTTTCTCTAGTTATTCCTGTGTGTTAATGTACCTCTCTTTCTCCGACACAACCTCCATATCTGTTTCTCATTCGCTCTGTGCCAATGTCTTGTTCTTCACCCTCTCTCTTTCTATTGCTCTGTTTCGTATTTCCCCTCTCTTTCTCTCTATCACACACACTCATTATGAGCTCATTGCAGTTATAAAATATTGACGACAGAAAGTCTGCGGTATTGATTGTGTTATGTACCATCTGTGGAAGCAGTCAGACACTGCATCCTGTGAGTCGTGCTGCAGCCCTAGTCACAGAAAGAGGACAGAGGACACAGTTGTATATGAGTCCATAACATCACCGTAACTCTGTATACACAGGTCTATTCCCTTGCAGAGAGTTAAGGTTGCAGCTGAGGTCACCACCTCCACATATACAGGTATGTTCCACTGAAGAGAGTTAGGGTTTGATTGCTGTGAAGGTAAACAGAACATTTTGGAAACCCAACCGAGGTATGTGTGTACGTATGTGTGTGCGTGTCTGGATATGCAGAGCGTGCCTGTGTGTGTGTGTGTGTGTGTGTGTGTGTGTGTGTGTGTGTGTGTGTGTGTGTGTGTGTGTGTGTGTGTGTGTGTGTGTGTGTGTGTAACCCACCGTATGGGGTTAACTCCACAGAGGGACAGAGGGCATATGAGAAGGCTCCAAGGGGTTGTAACTCTCTCTGACCTCACCATGAGTTGACATGTTTGTGCAATGCTCCCAAATCACGTTTTCAGCCTCATTTCCAACAGACTCTGGGGATCTCTGGCTCCACAGACCAGGCTGCCCGCAAGGTCCCTAAGTCAAGGCCTGAATTCCTAGCATGACAAAGTAGTCTAGGCGTGCCTCTGATTTAAGAGTATACCAGGACTGTGTGTGTGTGTGTGTGTGTGTGTGTGTGTGTGTGTGTGTGTGTGTGTGTGTGTGTGTGTGTGTGTGTGTGTGTGTGTGTGTGTGTGTGTGTGTGTGTGTGTGTGTGTGTGTGTGTGTGTGTGTGTGTGTGTGTGTGTGTGTGTGTGTGTGTGTGTGTGTGTGTGTGTGTGTGCGTGCGTGCGTGCGTGTGTGTGTGCGTGCGTGCGTGCGTGCGTGCGTGCGTGCGTGCGTGCGTGCGTGCGTGCGTGCGTGCGTGCGTGCGTGCGTGCGTGCGTGCGTGCGTGCGTGCGTGCGTGCGTGCGTGCGTGCGTGCGTGCGTGCGTGCGTGCGTGCGTGCGTGCGTGCGTGCGTGCGTGCGTGCGTGCGTGCGTGCGTGCGTGCGTGCGTGCGAGCGACTGTGAGCGTCCGTGCTCGTGTGTTTGTGATTGTTGTGATCATGATAGACGGTGTTCTAGTGCTGACTCCAATCTGTTAAACAGACCATAGACTGCAAACAAACATATGGCCAAATCTAAATGGGTCTTCAGGACAGGCTGGATGGCGATAAAGGGATGATATGTCTCTTTAGACACAGTCAGATGTGATAGAAAAACAGATTAGTCTACATTATGACAACGGGCCAATGTACACGATGACATCTCACTTATGACGTCTTACACTCAATTGTATCTCCCCCTTTCTCTCCCTCTGTCTGCCATTTCCCTCTCTTCCTTCCCCAACCTCTCCTTCTGTATTTCCCCCTTTCTCTCTGTCTGCCATTTCCCTCTCTTCCTTCCCCAACCTCTCCTTCTGTAACTCCCCCTTTCTCTCCCTCTGTCTGCCATATCCCTCTCTTCCTTCCCCAACCTCTCCTTCTGTAACTCCCCCTTTCTCTCCCTCTGTCTGCCATTTCCCTCTCTTCCTTCCCCAACCTCTCCTTCTGTAACTCCCCCTTTCTCTCCCTCTGTCTGCCATTTCCCTCTCTTCCTCCCCAACCTCTCCTTCTGTATCTCCCCTTTCTTTCTCTCTGTCTGCCATATCCCTCTCTTCCTTCCCCAACCTCTCCTTCTGTAACTCCCCCTTTCTCTCCCTCTGTCTGCCATTTCCCTCTCTTCCTTCCCCAACCTCTCCTTCTGTAACTCCCCCTTTCTCTCCCTCTGTCTGCCATTTCCCTCTCTTCCTTCCCCAACCTCTCCTTCTGTAACTCCCCCTTTCTCTCCCTCTGTCTGCCATTTCCCTCTCTTCCTCCCCAACCTCTCCTTCTGTATCTCCCCTTTCTTTCTCTCTGTCTGCCATATCCCTCTCTTCCTTCCCCAACCTCTCCTTCTGTAACTCCCCCTTTCTCTCTGTCTGTCTGCCATATCCATCTCTTCCTCCCCAAACCTCTCCTTCTGTAACTCCCCCTTTCTCTCTGTCTGTCTGCCATATCCCTCTCTTCCTCCCCAAACCTCTCCTTCTGTATCTCCCCTTTCTCTCTTTCTGTCTGCCATATCCCTCTCTTCCTCCCCAACCTCTCCTTCTGTATTTCCCCCTTTCTCTCCCTCTTTCTGCCATATCCCTCTCTTCCTCCCCAACCTCTCCTTCTGTATTTCCCCCTTTCTCTCTCTCTGTCTGCCATATCCCTCTCTTCCTTCCCCAACCTCTCCTTCTGTAACTCCCCCTTTCTCTCTGTCTGTCTGCCATATCCCTCTCTTCCTCCCCAACCTCTCCTTCTGTATTTCCCCCTTTCTCTCTCTCTGTCTGCCATATCCCTCTCTTCCTCCCCAACCTCTCCTTCTGTATTTCCCCCTTTCTCTCTCTCTGTCTGCCATATCCCTCTCTTCCTCCCCCAACCTCTCCTTCTGTAACTCCGCCTTTCTCTCTGTCTGTCTGCCATATCCCTCTCTTCCTCCCCAACCTCTCCTTCTGTATTTCCCCCTTTCTCTCTCTCTGTCTGCCATATCCCTCTCTTCCTTCCCCAACCTCTCCTTCTGTAACTCCCCTTTTCTCTCTGTCTGCCATATCCCTCTCTTCCTCCCCCAACCTCTCCTTCCTTATCTCTTTTCACTCTCACATCATCCTCGACCAGCGAATCGCTGATGATGATGATGATGATAAAGGGCTTGATAGAAGGACTGAGCTCTCTCACCACTCCCAGATGTCGGTTCACTTCCTTCAACGTTTTTCAAGACAGGAAGTCTGATGTCTGTCTGATCCTGTGTCTCAGGTTCATCCCTTTCAGATAAGAGGACTATCAGGTTATCCTACTGCTCTAGATGGTGTCTTGTCTTCCTGTGGTCTATACTGTAGATTTGGTGTCTTGTCTTCGTGTGGTCTATACTGTAGATATGTTGTCTTGTCTTCCTGTGGTCTATACTGTAGATTTGGTGTCTTGTCTTCGTGTGGTCTATACTGTAGATATGTTGTCTTGTCTTCCTGTGGTCTATACTGTAGATTTGGTGTCTTGTCTTCGTGTGGTCTATACTGTAGATATGGTGTCTCGTCTTCCTGTGGTCTATACTGGTCATCTATAGAGGCCCTATCAAATCACAACTTAAGGACAGTTTGAGGTTACACATGGTACATCTTATGTATTGTAATTAGATACAAAATGGGCAATTCGTGCTCGCGTGCGTGCGTGTGTGTTTGTGCGTGCGTGTGTGCGCGTGTGTGTGTGTGTTGGTATGCAGCAGTACAGATGGAGGACTCCCAGTCGTCTGAGTTTATCCATCATGAATGAGAGTTAAACTATGTGGGGCCAACATGCTGTCTCCTGTCTGAGGGCATGTTACAGGACTGTGAACCTGAGGGGGATCAATAAGGCCAACTGTTATCAATCAATATCACACCTACGGAACGTTAAAACCTCTTAAGAATCTGACTGTTTTTTTCAATTTCTGCCTAAAAGGACATTCCCAAATCTAACTGCTCGTAGCTCAGGACCTGAAGCAGGGATATGCATATTCTTGATACCATTTGAAAGGAAGCATTTTGAAGTTTGTGGAAATGTGAAATTAATGTAGGAGAACATAACACATTAGATCTGGTAAAAGATAATACAAAGAAAAAACATGCATTTTTTCCCCCATCATCTTTGAAATGCAAGAGAAAGGCCACACTGTATTATTCCAGCTTAGGCGCAATTTAGATTTTGGCCTCTTGATGGCAGCAGTGTATGTTCAACGTTTTAGACAGATTCAATGAACCATTGCATTCATGTTCAAAATGATGTATCAAGTCTGCCCAAATGTGCCTAATTGGTTTATTACAGTGTTTTCTGAATGCTTAAACACTAACAGTGATTCTTGAAGCACTATCACTGAAACCATTAAGTAGCCAATGCATTTACCAATTGTGCCAAACTTAATGCACGTTCTCCGCTTTACACTCAGTTTGCTATTTTATATCACACTTTTTGCAAAACTGTAAACACAAGTCATTGCTTTACACTCAGTTTGAAATTTAAGCAAAACCGTACACATCGCTACACTATTTCGCCAATTGCCTTTCCACATTGACACATGTGAAAACAAGTTTAGATAATGAGTTCACTTACAAATCAAAGCTTGAGCACTATAAATAGGCCACAAGTCAACATTTGGTTTGCACAACAATGGAGGCCAATATTGGACAGAGTATGAGGGTTGAGAACTAGAGGAGGACGAGGAGGAGGAGGACGAGGAGGATGAGGAGGTGAAGAAGTAAGAGGAGGAGGAGAAGGAGAAGGAAGAGGTGAAGTAGGATGGGGGAGAAGGAGAGGACGGGGAAGAGGAAGAGGAAGGGGAGTCAGGAACACAATAACTGATGAAATCATAGTGACTGTGGTTGACCATGTTGTCAACCATGGGATGAGCATGAGGGAGGCTGGGCAACGGGTTCAACCAAATCTGAGCTGCTATACCGTTGCAGGTATCATCTGAATATTTTGAAATAAGAACCGGTAAGAACTGTTCTGTAGTCTTACTGGTACAGTAATATGTACTGTACGTTCATAATGAGAAGGATCTGTCACTGAAACCATTCAAATGTTTTTACACAACTGCAAGAAAACCAGTATCTGGTGGAAGAGGTTGACTGTTCACCCCAGAGCAGGAGACCCACATTGTAAATATGGTCATGGCAAATAACTGCATCAGACTCAGAGAACTGCAGGACCACATAATGGCAGATAACACCATATTCCACAACGTCAACAGAGTGAGTCTCTCTGCACTGTCTCGTCTACTGAAACAGAGTGAGTCTCTCTGCACTGTCTCGTCTACTGAAACAGAGTGAGTCTCTCTGCACTGTCTCGTCTACTGAAACAGAGTGAGTCTCTCTGCACTGTCTCGTCTACTGAAACAGAGTGAGTCTCTCTGCACTGTCTCGTCTACTGAAACAGAGTGAGTCTCTCTGCACTGTCTCGTCTACTGAAACGCAATAGCATTAGGATGAAGCAGCTGTACAAAGTCCCTTTCGAAAGAAACTCAGACAGTGTACAACAACTGAGACATGAATATGTGCAGGTAAGCTATACTATCCTATCATTGGTACTGGATCTGGAAGTGTATGGTGCTCCATCATATTGACTGATCCCTGTCTTTTCCTACTGTGCTACATTGTCTTGTCTCTTTCAGAGAGTCATGGAGCTTGAAGCAGATGCATCATCATGTGGAAGAGGCCGGGTTCAACAAGGGGCCGCGGCAGAAATATCATTGGACACCGTGCCATCATCAACGTCCCGGGACAACGTGGTGGCAACATAACAATGTGTGAGGCTATTAGTCAAAACGGCATCCTTCACCATCATGCAATCCTAGGCCCATACAACACTGCACACATTATCACATTTCTGGACACCCTCCGCAACAGACTCATCTCTAATGACCAGGGGCCAGAGCAGCCCAGGTACGTTATCATCTGGGACAATGTTAGTTTCCACCGGGCTGCTGTGGTCCGCGATTGGTTCACAGGTCACCCACTTTTCATCGCACTCAATCTCCCCCCATACTCTCCGTTCTTGAGTCCTATTGAAAACTTCTTCTCTGCATGGCGTTGGAAGGTGTATGATCGCCAGCCCCACCAACACATACCCCTTCTACAGGCAATGGAGGAGGCTTGTGGAGACATGGATCAGGGGTCATGCCAGGCCTGCATACGGCCCTCCAGGCGATACTTCCCACGCTGCCTAGCTCAAGACAACATGGCATGTGATGTGGATGAAGTCTTATGGCCAGACCCACAAAGAAGGAGAGATGTGAATCAAAAAATATTCTGTTCTTTTTTTTCTAGCACAAATGTTTTTGTTTTCTTCTGCTGCTCTTTGTTGTTTGAGGAGTGTTAGAACATTTAGAGAAACATTTGTATTGATTGTGTGTTATGTTGGGAATACACTTCCGTACTTTACACATTTGGATACCTGTGTGTGTGTACTACATGTATGACAAAACGTTATTGCAAACTGCCATGCCCTGCACACAGAAAAAGAAAACGCCACAAGTGTTTTTCATTTATACTATCAGTGCCTAGTTGGTGCTTCGTGTGCTTATTCATATGATGGTTTGTGTGTACTGTATTGACACAAAAACACCATTGTTTTTTTTTTTAAGTTTGAAGAGTTTTGCAAGAATTGTTTGCTTTTGCAAGAGATGTATAATGTTTTGCTGGTTTGGTGAAAGGTTTTGTGGTTAGTGTGTAGATTTCAAATTTCTAAGCAATCAGAAAAACCTGTAATACATTTTCAAGTTCGTAACTGTGCACTCTTCTCAAACAATAGCATGGTATTCTTTCACTGTAATAGCTACTGTAAATTGAACAGTGCAGTTAGATTAAGAAGAATGTAAGCTTTCTGCCAATAGCAGATATGTCTATGTCCTGGGAAATGTTCTTGTTACTTACAACCTCATGCTAATCACATTAGCGCACATTAGCTCAACCGTCCCACGGGGGACACACCGATCCTGTAGGCTCCATTATCCAGCCTGGTCTCAGAGCCATACGAAACATACTATATGAATGTGTGAGCACCTCCGACTTATAATCTGTAATAATGGTGTAGGTACTTCAGTCAGCAAGGAAAGTAGGGTGGTTGGTCGGGGAGGATGGGTGGGCGTAATCTGCGACCGTCTAGCAAACCAAAGGTTGCATGTTCAAGTAATACTAGATAAATGATCATGTAACATACTGTATCATACTGAACAGAGTGTCCCAGATTTACATGCAGAAAAATACGAATTGCCCTGAGACACACGCATGCGACAAACGCCCTCACTGGTGAACGACAGCCATGTCAATAAACTCATGACGGCATTGCTTGCCCTCCAATCAGTTTCCAATACTGACCTCTTCACCCCACCCCCAACACACACCCTCTTTCCCTTACAGCCTATCTCTTTTTCAATTGGATGATTAGTTTCACTATGTTAGTGACACCACCCTCCATACAAGGTCCCACTATGGTAGAGTACAGTATATGCCAGTTGGTGAGGATACAAAGGGGCCATCTATAGTAATTACTGCAGATATGGAGGCTCTCTCAGTCTTAAGACTCTTACAAAGCAGTCACTCTGAACACTGAATTTCATTTTCGGCACCTTAAAGATACTGTAACTATAGACTCGATGACCTGCAATAAAGCGTAAGGAATGGACAATGCAATTGTTGTTAGTTTACAGTGTATTACAGTATTTTATGGAGACTGGAGATATTTCAGAATGTTTACGAGAGTTGTTCGACTACCTCACCAAACCTGCATTGTCAGATACCCCCAGGACATCCTGTTCAGAGTCTATTGAAGCAGAACAAGATGTCTTCAGACTATTTTGCTCCCCTTTACAAAACCATTTGGGTTGATGTCATATCCTTTTACAAGCCCACCTAACACGAGGAATTAGAATAGCCCATAGTCTGCCATAACACGTCCCGGAAGTCTGTGATGGCTAGCACATTTCATTACGGGTGCAGAAGAGTGTGAATACACAATGTAGCTATTTCTTGTTATGGACTCTCTTTCTAGTACCCTGCTGGGTTGGATGTGTATACAATTCACTCTACACAGAATTATCAATCATTATTGTGTGACTGAAACACATGCAGTGCAGAGAGACTAGAAATAGTTCACACGTTGTAAACATCAGGAGTACTTTGTTACTAAGGGGAACAGGAACTGGGACAAAGGCACAGGAAACAGTGGAAAACATGTCTATAAACCCACATGTAAAACCTAAGTAGGCCTAAAGGATCTGGGTTTGATCTCCCTCGTATGTCCTGTGCTTAATCACAATCTTTTTATTGGCCTGGACTCCATCTCTATTGAGGTGGAATCTCCTCTAACAAAAATGGACTGCCATTCCAGTGGAACAGAATCTCCTCTAACAGTCTTGATTGTCTCATCAGTAGTTCAGATATACATGAGTGGGTCTGCAGTCAGTCGGTCAGTCAGTCAGTCGATGCAGCTCCAGAATCAGGCCAGCATGAAATCAACCAAGACTACACTTCTCCATCTCTATTGATCCCCCCCTCACTCTTCATCCTACATGAGAAGGAATCAACAGTGAATAGAATAGGAATCGACAGAGCCACAATCAAGAAAAAGAGCATCAAATCCCTCCGTTCCAGCTAATTGACCACGGATGAGAATAGAAGACATTCACCTCATTGTGGAATTAATGATTGCAGTCACTATGCAGCAATTGACATATTTGGTTTCTCAGAAAGTGAGACAGGCACAAAGACAGTGAGACAGGCACAGAGACAGTGAGACAGGCACAAAGAAATATTACGTTTTTTGTTGTCGCTGATTTTATAAAGGAACTTCTGTCATTGGATTGAGGGGTGATGGGATTAGATTCAGTCTTTATGGTGAGCTCGAATTATAGAACAGCATTTTCCTCCAACCCCCTGTCCCTTTTCACCTCCTAGAGAGAGGCCTCCTGACATCATCAGCTCTTCTCTCTCTCTCTCTCTCTCTCTCTCTCTCTCTCTCTCTCTCTCTCTCTCTCTCTCTCTCTCTCTCTCTCTCTCTCTCTCTCTCTCTCTCTGTCTCTCTCTCTGTCTGTCTCAGTCTCTGTCACTCTCTCAGTCTCTGTCTCTCACTTCTAATGATGGCTATCTGCATTCCGAACAGTCATCATTATTTTTCCCCCCTTGCACCAGCACAGAGACAGATATGTAGCTACACCTGTCCCACAACATAACACAGGTGCTGCTCACCCTCTCTTTCTCTCTATCTGTCCCTCATACACCCTTACACACACACCACACACACACATACAATCAAGTCAGTCATGCCCATACATAGGAACAGCCTCTCAAACATGGTTACAGTTACAGGCATCATGCACGCTTACAATAACACACGTCCACAGCCAGACACACAGACACCTGCCTCCCTCCCTCACACGCACGCACGCACACACACACACACACACACACACACACACACACACACACACACACACACACACACACACACACACACACACACACACACACACACACACACACACACACACACACACACACACACACACACACTTGCATGTTGCTAATGGTTTTGCCTGTGAGCAGAGAGCTATCTATCAATCATAGTCCCTTTCTCCTGTCCTTCATGTGTAGCAGTGTGTCAGTGGTGGAGCTGGCTCTGGACCAGACTGGGAGGGACACTAATTACACACAACCACTAATTAAGAGGCACACACATACAGTATACACACATACATTGCTATGCACATACCTACACACACAAACACACATATATACATATATACATACATACATACATACATACATACATACATACATACATACATACATACATACATACATACATACATACATACATACATACATACATACATACACATTCACACACATACCTAGACACACACACACTCATGCTCTTATCTGACCATAAAAGTCATTAGCATCAGAAGCACATGTTAATGAGAAAGGTGAGAGGTCATCTGTGATGATGGAGAGATGGAAATCTACTGTCATTTCCCTAATGACATGCTATAGAACCCACTGTCTTCACACAGTCACTGTCACCATCATAGCCATAACACTCTGCCTGTGTGTGTATATGTGTGATTGTTTGTGTGTGTGTTTGTTTATGTGTCTGTGTGCGTGTCTGTGTCTGTATGTCCCATGCATTAAATCAGCCTGCTTCCAGATGTCCTTGTGCCATAAAAACATCCCTGACACAATCAGAACGGAGAAAGATTTTATGACCTATCCTCCCCCTCTCTACTCCTCCCCCTCTTCCCCCATCTCTACTGCTGTCACGCATTTAGAGTGGCTCGTGATGGACTGGGATGGAGGAGGAGTGAGGACGGGAGAGAGGGTGTCACGTTCCTGACCTATTTATGTTAGTTTGTTATGTGTGTTAGTTGGTCAGGACGTGAGGTTGGGTGGGCATTCTATGTTTTCTGTTTCTGTGTTGGTTTTGGGTTGCCTGGTATGGCTCTTAATTAGAGGCAGGTGTTTGGCGTTCCTCTAATTAAGAGTCATATGTAGGTAGGCGTTGTCACAGTGTTCGTTGTGGGTGATTGTCTTCCGTGTCTGTGTAATTGTTTGCACCATACGGGACTGGTTTCGGTTTGTTTGTTCAGTGTCATTTATGTGTAGGCTTTTTTCCCTGTTCGTGCGTTCTTCGTGGTTTATGTGAGTCCGTCGTTCAGATCTGTCTACACCGTTTATTTGTTTTGTTAGTGTATTAGTCGTGTTCGTGTTTTTGTTAATAAATCATGTCTACAAACTCCGCTGCATTTTGGTTCGATCCCTGCTCCTCCTCTTCTGATGAAGAGGAGGAGGAAAGCCGTTACAGAATCACCCACCATTCCAGAGCCAAGCAGCGGAGTAAACGGAGTAAGGGACAGGAAAAGAAGGAGGAATGGACTTGGGACGATATATTGGACGGAAAAGGTTGCTACACATGGGAGGAGATCCTGGCTGGTAGGGATCGCCTCCCATGGGAACAGCTGGAGGCACTGAGGAGAGCAGAGGCTACCGGAGAGAGGAACCGGAGTTATGAGGGAACGCGTCTGGCACGGAAGCCCAAAAAGCCCGTGAGTAACACCCAAAAATTTCTTGGGGGGGGGCTAAGAGGTAGTGGGCCAAGGGCAGGTAGGAGACCTGCGCCCACTTCCCAGGCTTACCGTGGAGAGCGGGAGTACGGGCAGGCGCCGTGTTACGCAGTAGAGCGCACGGTGTCTCCTGTACGAGTGCATAGCCCAGTGCGGGTTATTCCACCTCCCCGCACTGGTAGGGCTAGATTGGGTATTGAGCCAGGTGTCATGAGGCCGGCTCAACGCGTCTGGTCTCCAGTGCGTCTCCTCGGGCCGGCATACATGGCACCTGCCTTACGCATGGTTTCCCCGGTTCGCCTACATAGCCCAGTGCGGGTTATTCCACCTCCCGCACTGGTCGGGCAACCGGGAGCATTCAACCAGGTAAGGTTGGGCAGGCTCAATGCTCAAGAGAGCCAGTACGCCTGCACGGTCCGGTATTTCCGGCGCCACCTCCCCGCCCCAGCCTAGTACCTACAGTGCCTACACTACGCACTAGGCTACCAGTGCGTCTCCTGAGCCCTGTTCCTCCTCTACGCACTCTCCCTGTAGTGCGTGTATCCAGTTCGGTGCCTCCAGTTCCGGCACCACGCACTAAGCCTCCTGTGCGTCTCCAGAGCCCTGTACACACTGTTTCTTCTCCCCCTACTAATCCTGATGTGCTTGTCCTCAGCCCGGTGTCACCAGTGCCGGTACCACGCACCAGGTATAGAGTGGGCTTTGAGAGTACAGTGTGCCCTGTCCCTGCTCCCCGCACTAGTATGAAGGTGCGTGTCCTTAGCCCGGTGCCTCCAGTTCCGGCACCACGCACCAGGTCTACAGTGCGCATTATCCGGCCAGAGCCATCCGTCTCACCAGCGCCATCTGAGCCATCCGTCTCACCAGCGCCATCTGAGCCATCCGTCTCACCAGCGCCATCTGAGCCATCCGTCTCACCAGCGCCATCTGAGCCATCCGTCTCACCAGCGCCATCTGAGCCATCCGTCTCACCAGCGCCATCTGAGCCATCCGTCTCACCAGCGCCATCTGAGCCATCCGTCTCCCCAGCGCCGTCTGAGCCATCCGTCTGCAATGAGCCTGCAAAGCCGCCCGTCTGCCATGAGCCTGCAAAGCCGCCCGTCTGCCATGAGCCTACAGAGCCGTCCGCCAGACAGGAGCCGCTAGAGCCGCCCGCCAGACAGGAGCCGCTAGAGCCGTCCGTCAGACAGGATCTGCCAGAGCCGCCAACCAGACAGGATCTGCCAGAGCCGCCAACCAGACAGGATCTGCCAGAGCCGCCAACCAGACAGGATCTGCCAGAGCCGCCAACCAGACAGGATCTGCCAGAGCCGCCAGCCAGACAGGATCTGCCAGAGCCGTCAGCCTGCCATGAGCGTCGAGAGCCGTCAGCCAGCCATGAGCGTCGAGAGCCGTCAGCCAGCCATGAGCGTCGAGAGCCGTCAGCCAGCCATGAGCGTCGAGAGCCGTCAGCCAGCCATGAGCGTCAAGAGCCGTCAGTGAGCCATGAGCGTCCAGAGCCTTCAGCCAGCCATGAGCGTCGAGAGCCGTCAGCCAGCCATGAGCGTCGAGAGCCGTCAGCCTGCCATGAGCGTCCAGAGCCGTCAGTCAGCCATGAGCTGCCCTTCAGCCAGAAATGGCTATATACCCAGAACTGCCCCTCAGTCCAGAGCTGTCTCTCTGTCCGGAGCTGCCCTTCAGTCCGGAGTTGCCCCTCTATCCTGATCTCCCTCTCTATCCTGAGCTACCTCTATATTCTGATCTATCCCTCTGTCTTGTGCTATCCCTCTGTCTTTATCTATCTCTCTGTCCCGGTGTTGTCCCTGTCATGGATGTTACAAAGAGGATTTTGTGGGGGTAAGATATGGGTGGACATTTTTAGGGGTAGATGGAGTTTAGGATTGACTATGGTGGGGTGGGGACCTCGCCCGGAGCCTGAGCCACCACCGTGGTCAGATGCCCACCCAGACCCTCCCCTAGACTTTGTGCTGGTGCGCCCGGAGTTCGCACCTTATGGGGGGGGTTATGTCACGTTCCTGACCTATTTATGTTAGTTTGTTATGTGTGTTAGTTGGTCAGGACGTGAGGTTGGGTGGGCATTCTATGTTTTCTGTTTCTGTGTTGGTTTTGGGTTGCCTGGTATGGCTCTTAATTAGAGGCAGGTGTTTGGCGTTCCTCTAATTAAGAGTCATATTTAGGTAGGCGTTGTCACAGTGTTCGTTGTGGGTGATTGTCTTCCGTGTCTGTGTAATTGTTTGCACCATACGGGACTGGTTTCGGTTTGTTTGTTCAGTGTCATTTATGTGTAGGCTTTTTTCCCTGTTCGTGCGTTCTTCGTGGTTTATGTGAGTCCGTCGTTCAGATCTGTCTACACCGTTTATTTGTTTTGTTAGTGTATTAGTCGTGTTCGTGTTTTTGTTAATAAATCATGTCTACAAACTCCGCTGCATTTTGGTTCGATCCCTGCTCCTCCTCTTCTGATGAAGAGGAGGAGGAAAGCCGTTACAGAGGGAGAGGAAAGGTTTGGACAGGAGGGTTTGGGACAGGAGGGTTTGGAATAAGAGAATTTGGGACGTACGTATTTGGGACATAAGAGTTTGGGACAAGAAAGTTTGGAGCAAGGGAGTTTGGGACAAGGATGAGATGTATAAAAAAGTTGACACAGGTTGGAATAGGAGGACAAAGAAAGAAAATAAATTGGGGTGGAGTTTGGGATAGAAAGGATAGAGGGATACAGAGGGTTTTAGAGAGGAAGAGAGGGATACAGAGGGTTTAGAGAGGAAGAGAGGGATACAGAGGGTTTTAGAGAGGAAGAGAGGGATACAGAGGGTTAAGAGAGGGATACAGAGGGTTTTAGAGAGGAAGAGAGGGATACGGAGAGTTTAGAGAGGAAGAGAGGGATACAGAGAGTTTAGAGAGGAAGAGAGTGATACAGAGAGTTTAGAGAGGAAGAGAGGGATACAGAGGGTTTTAGAGAGGAAGACAGGGATACAGAGAGTTTAGAGAGGAAGAGAGGGATACAGAGAGTTTAGAGAGGAAGAGAGTGATACAGAGAGTTTAGAGAGGAAGAGAGGGATACAGAGAGTTTAGAGAGGAAGAGAGGGATACGGAGAGTTTAGAGAGGGATACGGAGAGTTTAGAGAGGAAGAGAGGGATACAGAGAGTTTAGAGAGGAAGAGAGTGATACAGAGAGTTTAGAGAGGAAGAGAGGGATACGGAGAGTTTAGAGAGGAAGAGAGGGATACAGAGAGTTTAGAGCGGAAGAGAGTGATACAGAGAGTTTAGAGAGGAAGAGAGGGATACAGAGTTTAGAGAGGAAGAGAGAGATACAGAGAGTTTAGAGAGGAAGAGAGGAATACAGAGAGTTTAGAGAGGGATACAGAGAGTTTAGAGAGGAAGACAGGGATACAGAGAGTTTAGAGAGGAAGAGAGGGATACAGAGAGTTTAGAGAGGAAGAGAGGGATACAGAGAGTTTAGAGAGGAAGAGAGGGATACAGAGAGTTTAGAGAGGAAGAGAGGGATACAGAGAGTTTAGAGAGGAAGAGAGGGATACAGAGAGTTTAGAGAGGAAGAGAGGGATACAGAGAGTTTAGAGAGGAAGAGAGAGATACAGAGAGTTTAGAGAGGAATAGAGGGATACAGAGAGTTTAGAGAGGAAGAGAGGGATACAGAGAGTTTAGAGAGGAAGAGAGGGATACAGAGAGTTTAGAGAGGAAGAGAGGGATACAGAGAGTTTAGAGAGGAAGAGAGGGATACAGAGAGTTTAGAGAGGAAGAGAGGGATACAGAGAGGGGGGGGGGGGGGGGGTTCTGGACAAGTATATAGGGGAGAGGGGTAGCATATTGGAAGAATTGGGGAGTGCGTATGTGCTTGTGTCCTTGTCTACACGTGTGTTGGAGAGGGGGGTTGAGTTGAGGTCTTACTGGCGAGTCTATGTCACAAGGTTGAAATCAATGACAGTCAGCACACACATTTATTCTGTTTCCTATTTCCACCTCCCTTCCTCAGTCTCCCTCACTCCTTCTCCCCTTCGTTCTCCACCCCCTCTCAGGTCTTACCTTCAAAGAGGAAGAGAAGAAAAAAGGAAAGGAAAGTGGTATCAAAGTAGCAGTAAGATTAAGATGCAGGGTGTCGCCATGGCGATGATTGATACTCTTTGCTTTCCTCAAACGAAGAGTTCTAGGACAAGCGTAGGGGGGTCTATTTTGGTGTGATTGTGTGTATGTGTGTGACTCACCAAGTCAATGTCTGGGTCTCACCTGTGTACAACAGCAATGAAAGAGGTAAAAGAAGACACAAGATGGACAAAGCTAGAAAAGAGAGAAACGGACAGAATGGAACACGGACGAGGTGAAGAGGCTAAACCGATGAAGAGGTGGCGTGTCGAAGCTCTCATCGCCCACAAAAAAGAGACAGATGGCAAATCCATGTTTCCATAAGAACCGGTCGGCTGTTTAATTTGAAACAGATTGAATTTATAGAGACCCCAATGGCTGTCATCCTGCTACTCCCCCTTTCTCCACCTCTGACCACAGCTAGACTAGAACCATCGTTCATACTGTAACTTACCAGAGAAAGAGAGAGAGGGAGAGATGAGAAAAGAGAGAGAAAGAGGGAGAAAGGCAGAGGAGAAATATAAAGAGAAATGAAAGGATGAGAATAGACGAGGAAGACAAAGAGAAGAGATATAGAAAGTGTGAGGAAGGGTTAAGCCAAACTATGTTGGCAACATTAACG
Source organism: Salvelinus alpinus (assembly GCF_045679555.1). Classification (NCBI taxonomy): domain Eukaryota; kingdom Metazoa; phylum Chordata; class Actinopteri; order Salmoniformes; family Salmonidae; genus Salvelinus; species Salvelinus alpinus. The sequence goes on from NC_092107.1 coordinate 32,709,401, forward strand.
AAGCTCTAAGTCTCCCAGAGTGGTTTTGACTGTAACAGCCAGTGTGAGACATAAATACCTTCATTTCAGAACTGTGTGTGTTTCATATTTGGCCCCAGGTACTTATAATGCACTCTGAATAGACGGTATGTCACCTGGAATAGAACTCTAATCATTCATTCTCGGAGAACTGTTATGCCCCTCACTCTACCTTCAGCCTATACATTTCTCTCTCTTTCTCTCTCTCTCTCTCTTACTCCATCTCTCTCTCTCTCTCTCTCTCCCTCTCTCTTGCTCCCTCCACCACTCTTTCCACTTGCTCTCTCTGTCTGTTTGTCATTATCTACCTCTACCTTCTTTACTCTTTCTCTCTCATTCCCTCCGATCTTCTGTCTCTGTATCAGGTCATGTCAGGCGTGTGGAGAGTAATGTGCCCCTGTGAAGGAGTGTTCGGACACCAGCACACAGAGGGAAGCAGAGACAACTACATGCGGTGTCGTCTCTGGTTCCTGCAGGGGGACAATATATCCTGCAGATGGCCAATATATTCTGCAGGGGGCCAATATATCCTGCAGGGGGACAATATATCCTGCAGGGGCCAATATATTCTGCAGGGGGCCAATATATCCTGCAGGGGGCCAATATATCCTGCAGGGGCCAATATATTCTGCAGGGGGCCAATATATCCTGCAGGGGGCCAATATATCCTGCAGGGGCCAATATATCCTGCAGGGGGCCAATATATCCTGCAGGGGCCAATATATTCTGCAGGGGGCCAATATATCCTGCAGGGGGACAATATATCCTGCAGGGGGCCAATATATTCTGCAGGGGGCCAATATATCCTGCAGGGGGCCAATATATCCTGCAGGGGCCAATATATTCTGCAGGGGGCTAATATATCCTGCAGGGGGCCAATATATCCTGCAGGGAGCAAATATATCCTGCAGGGGGCCAATATATCCTGCAGGGGGCCAATATATCCTGCAGGGGGCCAATATATTCTGCATGGGGCCAATATATTCTGCATGGGGCCAATATATCCTGCAGGGGGCCAATATAAAATAATCAGACTGCTCCTCTGGATATGTGAGGAGGTCAGAGCAGAACGTATGTGGAAGAGGAATCATACTGAGTGCATATACATACACATATGCACACATTCATGGTTATTTGCACACATATGCATACAGAGCGGAGGGGATACAATCCTTGTCTGAGAAATGAGACAGGAGGTTGAGCTCCTCTGTGAGTAGAGGATGGGGGAAGGAGTGTGTCTTGTAGAGAGGGGTGAGGGGGTGGGGGTTAGGGTGAGTGTGCCGGAGGGATGGCGGACGTTAATCTCAGCTTTGTCCTTGAGAAGGTGAAGCAGCCAGTCCTTCTGGTGTCTATTACCTCTGCCAAAAGCAGCAGCAGCCCCCATCTCATTTACCAAGACTGCTGTGAACCCCCCCACCACCATCCCAATCAGCCCATATCACCCCCCCCCCCCCCCCCTCACCCAACAACTATTCACTCCAGAAAGACCTCCTCCTCTCCACTCATTACCATCCCCACAGCCAACCCTCACTGTGCCATGAGAAACCACTTCTTAATCTTCCAACCCGTAATGGCTAACCGTCCCTTCATCAATCTGGACCACCAGTAACTGGCCCACCTCTCCATACCTGTCCCCCGTCTTCATCTCTCCCTGTCTGTTCTGTCTGGCCTTGGACCACCAGTAACTGGCCTACCTCTCCATACCTGTCCCCCGTCTTCCTCTCTCCCTGTCTGGTCTGTCTGGCTTTGGACCACCAGTAACTGGCCCACCTCTCCATACCTGTCCCCCGTATTCCTCTCTCCCTGTCTGTTCTGTCTGGCCTTGGACCACCAGTAACTGGCCTACCTCTCCATACATGTCCCCCGTCTTCCTCTCTCCCTGTCTGTTCTGTCTGGCCTTGGACCACCAGTAACTGGCCCACCTCTCCATACCTGTCCCACGTCTTCCTCTGTCCCTGTCTGGTCTGTCTGGCCTTGAACCACCAGTAACTGGCCCACCTCTCCAGACCTGTCCCCCGTCTTCCTCTCTCCCTGTCTGGTCTGTCTGGCCTTGGACCACCAGTAACTGGCCTACCTCTCCAGACCTGTCCTCCGTCTTCCTCTCTCCCTGTCTGGTCTGTCTGGCCTTGGACCACCAGTAACTGGCCCACCTCTCCAGACATGTCCCCGTCTTCCTCTCTCCCTGTCTGGTCTGTCTGGCCTTGAACCACCAGTAACTGGACCACCTCTCCAGACCTGTCCCCCGTCTTCCTCCCTCCCTCCCTGTCTGGTCTGTCTGGCCTTGAACCACCAGTAACTGGCCCACCTCTCCAGACCTGTCCCCCGTCTTCCTCTCTCCCTGTCTGGTCTGTCTGGCCTTGGACCACCAGTAACTCGCCCACCTCTCCAGACATGTCCCCTGTCTTCCTCTCTCCCTGTCTGGTCTGTCTGGCCTTGGACCACCAGTAACTGGCCCACCTCTCCAGACATGTCCCCCGTCTTCCTCCCTCCCTGTCTGGTCTATCTGGCCTTGAACCACCAGTAACTGGCCCACCTCTCCAGACATGTCCCCCATCTTCCTCTCTCCCTGTCTGGTCTGTCTGGCCTTGGACCACCAGTAACTGGCCTACCTCTCCAGACCTGTCCCCCGTCTTCCTCTCTCCCTGTCTGGTCTGTCTGGCCTTGGACCACCAGTAACTGGCCCACCTCTCCAGACATGTCCCCCGTCTTCCTCTCTCCCTGTCTGGTCTGTCTGGCCTTGGACCACCAGTAACTGGCCCACCTCTCCAGACCTGTCCCCCGTCTTCCTCTCTCCCTGTCTGGTCTGTCTGGCCTTGGACCACCAGTAACTGGCCCACCTCTCCAGACCTGTCCCCCGTCTTCCTCTCTCCCTGTCTGGTCTGTCTGGCCTTGGACCACCAGTAACTGGCCCACCTCTCCAGACCTGTCCCCCGTCTTCCTCTCTCCCTGTCTGGTCTGTCTGGCCTTGGACCACCAGTAACTGGCCCACCTCTCCAGACATGTCCCCCGTCTTCCTCTCTCCCTGTCTGGTCTGTCTGGCCTTGGACCACCAGTAACTGGCCCACCTCTCCAGACCTGTCCCCCGTCTTCCTCTCTCCCTGTCTGGTCTGTCTGGCCTTGGACCACCAGTAACTGGCCCACCTCTCCAGACCTGTCCCCCGTCTTCCTCTCTCCCTGTCTGGTCTGTCTGGCCTTGGACCACCAGTAACTGGCCCACCTCTCCAGACCTGTCCCCCGTCTTCCTCTCTCCCTGTCTGGTCTGTCTGGCCTTGGACCACCAGTAACTGGCCCACCTCTCCAGACATGTTCCCCGTCTTCCTCTCTCCCTGTCTGGTCTGTCTGGCCTTGGACCACCAGTAACTGGCCCACCTCTCCAGACCTGTCCCCCGTCTTCCTCTCTCCCTGTCTGGTCTGTCTGGCCTTGGACCACCAGTAACTGGCCCACCTCTCCAGACATGTTCCCCGTCTTCCTCTCTCCCTGTCTGGTCTGTCTGGCCTTGGACCACCAGTAACTGGCCCACCTCTCCAGACATGTTCCCCGTCTTCCTCTCTCCCTGTCTGGTCTGTCTGGCCTTGGACCACCAGTAACTGGCCCACCTCTCCAGACCTGTCCCCCGTCTTCCTCTGTCCCTGTCTGGTCTGTCTGGCCTTGGACCACCAGTAACTGGCCCACCTCCCCAGACATGTCCCCGTCTTCCTCTCTCCCTGTCTGGTCTGTCTGGCCTTGGACCACCAGTAACTGGCCCACCTCTCCAGACATGTCCCCGTCTTCCTCTCTCCCTGTCTGGTCTGTCTGGCCTTGGACCACCAGTAACTGGCCCACCTCTCCAGACATGTCCCCGTCTTCCTCTCTCCCTGTCTGGTCTGTCTGGCCTTGGACCACCAGTAACTGGCCCACCTCTCCAGACATGTCCCCGTCTTCCTCTCTCCCTGTCTGGTCTGTCTGGCCTTGGACCACCAGTAACTGGCCCACCTCTCCAGACATGTTCCCCGTCTTCCTCTCTCCCTGTCTGGTCTGTCTGGCCTTGGACCACCAGTAACATGCCCACCTCTCCAGACATGTTCCCCGTCTTCCTCTCTCCCTGTCTGGTCTGTCTGGCCTTGGACCACCAGTAACTGGCCCACCTCTCCAGACATGTTCCCCGTCTTCCTCTCTCCCTGTCTGGTCTGTCTGGCCTTGGACCACCAGTAACTGGCCCACCTCTCCAGACCTGTCCCCCGTCTTCCTCTCTCCCTGTCTGGTCTGTCTGGCCTTGGACCACCAGTAACTGGCCCACCTCTCCAGACCTGTCCCCCGTCTTCCTCTCTCCCTGTCTGGTCTGTCTGGCCTTGGACCACCAGTAACTGGCCCACCTCTCCAGACCTGTCCCCCGTCTTCCTCTCTCCCTGTCTGGTCTGTCTGGCCTTGGACCACCAGTAACTGGCCTACCTCTCCAGACCTGTCCTCCGTCTTCCTCTCTCCCTGTCTGGTCTGTCTGGCCTTGGACCACCAGTAACTGGCCCACCTCTCCAGACATGTCCCCGTCTTCCTCTCTCCCTGTCTGGTCTGTCTGGCCTTGGACCACCAGTAACTGGCCCACCTCTCCAGAAATGTTCCCCGTCTTCCTCTCTCCCTGTCTGGTCTGTCTGGCCTTGGACCACCAGTAACTGGCCCACCTCTCCAGACATGTCCCCGTCTTCCTCTCTCCCTGTCTGGTCTGTCTGGCCTTGGACCACCAGTAACTGGCCCACCTCTCCAGACATGTCCCCGTCTTCCTCTCTCCCTGTCTGGTCTGTCTGGCCTTGGACCACCAGTAACTGGCCCACCTCTCCAGACCTGTCCCCGTCTTCCTCTCTCCCTGTCTGGTCTGTCTGGCCTTGGACCACCAGTAACTGGCCCACCTCTCCAGACATGTTCCCCGTCTTCCTCTCTCCCTGTCTGGTCTGTCTGGCCTTGGACCACCAGTAACTGGCCCACCTCTCCAGACCTGTCCCCCATCTTCCTCTCTCCCTGTCTGGTCTGTCTGGCCTTGGACCACCAGTAACTGGCCCACCTCTCCAGACCTGTCCCCCGTCTTCCTCTCTCCCTGTCTGGTCTGTCTGGCCTTGGACCACCAGTAACTGGCCCACCTCTCCAGACCTGTCCCCCGTCTTCCTCTCTCCCTGTCTGGTCTGTCTGGCCTTGAACCACCAGTAACTGGCCCACCTCTCCAGACCTGTCCCCCGTCTTCCTCTCTCCCTGTCTGGTCTGTCTGGCCTTGGACCACCAGTAACTGGCCTACCTCTCCAGACCTGTCCCCCGTCTTCCTCTCTCCCTGTCTGGTCTGTCTGGTCTTGGACCACCAGTAACTGGCCTACCTCTCCAGACCTGTCCCCCGTCTTCCTCTCTCCCTGTCTGGTCTGTCTGGCCTTGGACCACCAGTAACTGGCCCACCTCTCCAGACATGTCCCCCATCTTCCTCTCTCCCTGTCTGGTCTGTCTGGCCTTGGACCACCAGTAACTGGCCTACCTCTCCAGACCTGTCCCCCGTCTTCCTCTCTCCCTGTCTGGTCTGTCTGGCCTTGACCCACCAGTAACTGGCCCACCTCTCCATACCTGTCTCCCGTCTTCCTCTCTCCCTGTCTGGTCTGTCTGGCCTTGGACCACCAGTAACTGGCCCACCTCTCCAGACATGTCCCCCATCTTCCTCTCTCCCTGTCTGGTCTGTCTGGCCTTGGACCACCAGTAACTGGCCCACCTCTCCAGACCTGTCCCCCGTCTTCCTCTCTCCCTGTCTGGTCTGTCTGGCCTTGGACCACCAGTAACTGGCCCACCTCTCCAGACCTGTTCCCCGTCTTCCTCTCTCCCTGTCTGGTCTGTCTGGCCTTGGACCACCAGTAACTGGCCCACCTCTCCAGACCTGTTCCCCGTCTTCCTCTCTCCCTGTCTGGTCTGTCTGGCCTTGGACCACCAGTAACTGGCCCACCTCTCCAGACATGTCCCCCATCTTCCTCTCTCCCTGTCTGGTCTGTCTGGCCTTGGACCACCAGTAACTGCCCCAGTCTCCAGACCTGTCCCCCGTCTTCCTCTCTCCCTGTCTGGTCTGTCTGGCCTTGGACCACCAGTAACTGGCCCACCTCTCCAGACCTGTCCCCCGTCTTCCTCTCTCCCTGTCTGGTCTGTCTGGCCTTGGACCACCAGTAACTGGCCCACCTCTCCAGACATGTCCCCCATCTTCCTCTCTCCCTGTCTGGTCTGTCTGGCCTTGGACCACCAGTAACTGGCCCACCTCTCCAGACCTGTCCCCCGTCTTCCTCTCTCCCTGTCTGGTCTGTCTGGCCTTGAACCACCAGTAACTGGCCCACCTCTCCAGACCTGTCCCCCGTCTTCCTCTCTCCCTGTCTGGTCTGTCTGGCCTTGGACCACCAGTAACTGGCCTACCTCTCCAGACCTGTCCCCCGTCTTCCTCTCTCCCTGTCTGGTCTGTCTGGCCTTGGACCACCAGTAACTGGCCTTCCTCTCCAGACCTGTCCCCCGTCTTCCTCTCTCCCTGTCTGGTCTGTCTGGCCTTGGACCACCAGTAACTGGCCCACCTCTCCAGACATGTCCCCCATCTTCCTCTCTCCCTGTCTGGTCTGTCTGGCCTCGGACCACCAGTAACTGGCCTACCTCTCCAGACCTGTCCCCCGTCTTCCTCTCTCCCTGTCTGGTCTGTCTGGCCTTGACCCACCAGTAACTGGCCCACCTCTCCAGACCTGTCCCCCGTCTTCCTCTCTCCCTGTCTGGTCTGTCTGGCCTTGGACCACCAGTAACTGGCCCACCTCTCCAGACATGTCCCCCATTTTCCTCTCTCCCTGTCTGGTCTGTCTGGCCTTGGACCACCAGTAACTGGCCCACCTCTCCAGACCTGTCCCCCGTCTTCCTCTCTCCCTGTCTGGTCTGTCTGGCCTTGGACCACCAGTAACTGGCCCACCTCTCCAGACCTGTTCCCCGTCTTCCTCTCTCCCTGTCTGGTCTGTCTGGCCTTGGACCACCAGTAACTGGCCCACCTCTCCAGACCTGTTCCCCGTCTTCCTCTCTCCCTGTCTGGTCTGTCTGGCCTTGGACCACCAGTAACTGGCCCACCTCTCCAGACATGTCCCCCATCTTCCTCTCTCCCTGTCTGGTCTGTCTGGCCTTGGACCACCAGTAACTGGCCTACCTCTCCAGACCTGTCCCCCGTCTTCCTCTCTCCCTGTCTGGTCTGTCTGGCCTTGACCCACCAGTAACTGGCCCACCTCTCCAGACCTGTCCCCCGTCTTCCTCTCTCCCTGTCTGGTCTGTCTGGCCTTGGACCACCAGTAACTGGCCCACCTCTCCAGACATGTCCCCCATCTTCCTCTCTCCCTGTCTGGTCTGTCTGGCCTTGGACCACCAGTAACTGGCCCACCTCTCCAGACCTGTCCCCCGTCTTCCTCTCTCCCTGTCTGGTCTGTCTGGCCTTGGACCACCAGTAACTGGCCCACCTCTCCAGACCTGTTCCCCGTCTTCCTCTCTCCCTGTCTGGTCTGTCTGGCCTTGGACCACCAGTAACTGGCCCACCTCTCCAGACCTGTTCCCCGTCTTCCTCTCTCCCTGTCTGGTCTGTCTGGCCTTGGACCACCAGTAACTGGCCCACCTCTCCAGACATGTTCCCCGTCTTCCTCTCTCCCTGTCTGGTCTGTCTGGCCTTGGACCACCAGTAACTGGCCCACCTCTCCAGACCTGTTCCCCGTCTTCCTCTCTCCCTGTCTGGTCTGTCTGGCCTTGGACCACCAGTAACTGGCCCACCTCTCCAGACCTGTTCCCCGTCTTCCTCTCTCCCTGTCTGGTCTGTCTGGCCTTGGACCACCAGTAACTGGCCCACCTCTCCAGACATGTCCCCCGTCTTCCTCTCTCCCTGTCTGGTCTGTCTGGCCTTGGACCACCAGTAACTGGCCCACCTCTCCAGACCTGTCCCCCGTCTTCCTCTCTCCCTGTCTGGTCTGTCTGGCCTTGGACCACCAGTAACTGGCCCACCTCTCCAGACATGTCCCCCGTCTTCCTCTCTCCCTGTCTGGTCTGTCTGGCCTTGGACCACCAGTAACTGGCCCACCTCTCCAGACATGTCCCCCGTCTTCCTCTCTCCCTGTCTGGTCTGTCTGGCCTTGGACCACCAGTAACTGGCCCACCTCTCCAGACCTGTTCCCCGTCTTCCTCTCTCCCTTTCTGGTCTGTCTGGCCTTGGACCACCAGTAACTGGCCCACCTCTCCAGACATGTCCCCCGTCTTCCTCTCTCCCTGTCTGGTCTGTCTGGCCTTGGACCACCAGTAACTGGCCCACCTCTCCAGACCTGTCCCCCGTCTTCCACCCTCCCTGTCTGGTCTGTCTGGCCTTGGACCACCAGTAACTGGCCCACCTCTCCAGACATGTCCCCCGTCTTCCTCTCTCCCTGTCTGGTCTGTCTGGCCTTGGACCACCAGTAACTGGCCCACCTCTCCAGACATGTCCCCCGTCTTCCTCTCTCCCTGTCTGGTCTGTCTGGCCTTGGACCACCAGTAACTGGCCCACCTCTCCAGACATGTCCCCCGTCTTCCTCTCTCCCTGTCTGGTCTGTCTGGCCTTGGACCACCAGTAACTGGCCCACCTCTCCAGACCTGTCCCCCGTCTTCCTCTCTCCCTGTCTGGTCTGTCTGGCCTTGGACCACCAGTAACTGGCCCACCTCTCCAGACCTGTCCCCTGTCTTCCTCTCTCCCTGTCTGGTCTGTCTGGCCTTGGACCACCAGTAACTGGCCCACCTCTCCAGACATGTCCCCCGTCTTCCTCTCTCCCTGTCTGGTCTGTCTGGCCTTGGACCACCAGTAACTGGCCCACCTCTCCAGACATGTCCCCCGTCTTCCTCTCTCCCTGTCTGGTCTGTCTGGCCTTGGACCACCAGTAACTGGCCCACCTCTCCAGACATGTCCCCCGTCTTCCTCTCTCCCTGTCTGGTCTGTCTGGCCTTGGACCACCAGTAACTGGCCCACCTCTCCATACCTGTCCCACGTCTTCCTCTCTCCCTGTCTGGTCTGTCTGGCCTTGGACCACCAGTAACTGGCCCACCTCTCCAGACCTGTCCCCCGTCTTCCTCTCTCCCTGTCTGGTCTGTCTGGCCTTGGACCACCAGTAACTGGCCCACCTCTCCATACCTGTCCCACGTCTTCCTCTCTCCCTGTCTGGTCTGTCTGGCCTTGGACCACCAGTAGCTGGCCCACCTCTCCAGACCTGTCCCCCGTCTTCCTCTCTCCCTGTCTGGTCTGTCTGGCCTTGGACCACCAGTAACTGGCCCACCTCTCCAGACCTGTCCCCCGTCTTCCTCCCTCCCTGTCTGGTCTGTCTGGCCTTGGACCACCAGTAACTGGCCCACCTCTCCAGACATGTCCCACGTCTTCCTCTCTCCCTGTCTGGTCTGTCTGGCCTTGGACCACCAGTAACTGGCCCACCTCTCCAGACCTGTCCCCCGTCTTCCTCTCTCCCTGTCTGGTCTGTCTGGCCTTGGACCACCAGTAACTGGCCCACCTCTCCAGACATGTCCCACGTCTTCCTCTCTCCCTGTCTGGTCTGTCTGGCCTTGGACCACCAGTAACTGGCCCACCTCTCCAGACCTGTCCCCCGTCTTCCTCTCTCCCTGTCTGGTCTGTCTGGCCTTGGACCACCAGTAACTGGCCCACCTCTCCAGACATGTTCCCCGTCTTCCTCTCTCCCTGTCTGGTCTGTCTGGCCTTGGACCACCAGTAACTGGCCCACCTCTCCAGACCTGTCCCCCGTCTTCCTCTCTCCCTGTCTGGTCTGTCTGGCCTTGGACCACCAGTAACTGGCCCACCTCTCCAGACCTGTTCCCCGTCTTCCTCTCTCCCTGTCTGGTCTGTCTGGCCTTGGACCACCAGTAACTGGCCCACCTCTCCAGACCTGTCCCCCGTCTTCCTCTCTCCCTGTCTGGTCTGTCTGGCCTTGGACCACCAGTAACTGGCCCACCTCTCCAGACATGTTCCCCGTCTTCCTCTCTCCCTGTCTGGTCTGTCTGGCCTTGGACCACCAGTAACTGGCCCACCTCTCCAGACATGTCCCACGTCTTCCTCTCTCCCTGTCTGGTCTGTCTGGCCTTGGACCACCAGTAACTGGCCCACCTCTCCAGACCTGTCCCCCGTCTTCCTCTCTCCCTGTCTGGTCTGTCTGGCCTTGGACCACCAGTAACTGGCCCACCTCTCCAGACCTGTTCCCCGTCTTCCTCTCTCCCTGTCTGGTCTGTCTGGCCTTGGACCACCAGTAACTGGCCCACCTCTCCAGACCTGTCCCCCGTCTTCCTCTCTCCCTGTCTGGTCTGTCTGGCCTTGGACCACCAGTAACTGGCCCACCTCTCCAGACATGTCCCCCGTCTTCCTCTCTCCCTGTCTGGTCTGTCTGGCCTTGGACCACCAGTAACTGGCCCACCTCTCCAGACATGTCCCCCGTCTTCCTCTCTCCCTGTCTGGTCTGTCTGGCCTTGGCGGCCGTTGTTTCTCCAGCCCAGACAGATAATCTCATTGTTGATGTTGAACACTGGTGTGTGTGTGTGTGTGTGTGTGTGTGTGTGTGTGTGTGTGTGTGTGTGTGTGTGTGTGTGTGTGTGTGTGTGTGTGTGTGTGTGTGTGTGTGTGTGTGTGTGTGTGTGTGTGTGTGTGTGTGTGTGTGTTTTACTGGAGGCTCTATGAGCAAAGTGAGAAAAAAACACCTCATTTATTTTTTCTCCGTACCCATAGCAACTCCAGGTGAATGATGGTGTGTGTGTGCTAGTGGGACTGTATGCGCCTGTATGTTATTTAACTTTAGCTCCCCTCTCCCAATCCACCCTGGGGAAAACAAAATCATTGATTACCCTTCAGGTGTTGAATAAATCTCACTAAGATGTCCACAAAAATATCCCTGGCCTACTGTGTCTAGGTCTCTCTCTCTCTCTCAATTACATTTCTATTTAAGGGGCTTTATTGGCGTGGGAGACATATGTTAACATTGCCAAAGCAAGTGAAATAGATAATAAAATAAAGTGAAATCAACCAATTGTTTGAATAAAGACAGACATCTCTCTCTTTCTCTGCCTCAACCTTCCTTCTTCCACCGTCATTCTGTAATTTTTGTCCTCCTCTCTCCTCATGTCCTCTGTCCTGTCCTCTGTCCTGTCCTCCACATGGTCCTGTTAACAGCAGACTGACAGACAGAGCAGTATTGTGTTCAGTGATTGGGCCACTCAACCAAGGCCCTCTCAGCCATTAAACATCCCCACTGATGAGCTCAGAACAGGGCTGAGGTCCATGAGCCCGACATGCCCGGCTCAGCTTACCCCCAGAGTGGAAGCAGGTGGAAACTATCCAGCACCGGAATGGCCGACTAAATGTTAAAGAGTCATATCCTGGCTCCTTCAGTGTGACAGTTGCACACGTCAGGGGACATGTAAAATGGAGTTCCTTGACAAGTGCTCTGTCTAATGCGAAACTTGATAATGGTCGTACAGAAAGACAGACATAAAAACTCACACTCACGCACACACACACACCTAAATGACAACTGTAGTAGACACACACACACACACACACACCTAAATGACAACTGTAGTAGACACACACACACACACCTAAATGACAACTGTAGTAGACACACACACACACACACACCTAAATGACAACTGTAGTAGACACACACACACACACACACCTAAATGACAACTGTAGTAGACACACACACACACACACCACCTAAATGACAACTGTAGTAGACACACACACACACACCTAAATGACAACTGTAGTAGACACACACACACAGACACATCAACAAAATAATAATGCATAATAGTAATTTTCACAAGAACAACGTCAAATTCCCATTGATTTCATGGACAATAGCTGTGGTACCTCTCCTGTGTCTGTGCTGTACTGTGGTCCCTCTCCATCAGGCAGTCTGATAGTCCATGGCAGACAGAGGAGACTGTAATGACCTTTCTCTCCATCAGGCAGTCTGATAGTCCATGGCAGACAGAAGAGACTGTAATGACCTTTCTCTCCAGCAGGCAGTCTGATAATCCATGGCAGACAGAGGAGACTGTAATGACCTTTCTCTCCAGCAGGCAGTCTGATAATCCATGGCAGACAGAGGAGACTGTAATGACCTTTCTCTCCAGCAGGCAGTCTGATAGTCCATGGCAGACAGAGGAGACTGTAATGACCTTTATCTCCAGCAGGCAGTCTGATAGTCCATGGCAGACAGAGGAGACTGTAATGACCTTTCTCTCCAGCAGGCAGTCTGATAGTCCATGGCAGACAGAGGAGACTGTAATGACCTTTCTCTCCAGCAGGCAGTCTGATAGTCCATGGCAGACAGAGGAGACTGTAATGACCTTTCTCTCCAGCAGGCAGTCTGATAGTCCATGGCAGACAGAGGAGACTGTAATGACCTTTCTCTCCAGCAGGCAGTCTGATAGTCCATGGCAGACAGAGGAGCCTGTAATGACCTTTCTCTCCAGCAGGCAGTCTGATAGTCCATGGCAGACAGAGGAGACTGTAATGACCTTTATCTCCAGCAGGCAGTCTGATAGTCCATGGCAGACAGAGGAGACTGTAATGACCTTTCTCTCCAGCAGGCAGTCTGATAGTCCATGGCAGACAGAGGAGACTGTAATGACCTTTCTCTCCAGCAGGCAGTCTGATAGTCCATGGCAGACAGAGGAGACTGTAATGACCTTTCTCTCCAGCAGGCAGTCTGATAGTCCATGGCAGACAGAGGAGACTGTAATGACCTTTATCTCCAGCAGGCAGTCTGATAGTCCATGGCAGACAGAGGAGACTGTAATGACCTTTCTGCTCTTAATCCATGCTGACAAAGCCTGCAGGCTACAGCACACACTCACACACACGCACACACTCACACACACACACGCACATGAACACACACAGACACACAGACTTCAGAGTATAAACTACCCACTGGCCACAGACATCAGAGTATAAACTACCCACTGGCCACAGACATCAGAGTATAAACTACCCACTGGCCACAGACATCAGAGTATAAACTACCCACTGGCCACATACATCAGAGTATAAACTACCCACTGGCCACAGACATCAGAGTATAAACTACCCACTGGCCACAGACATCAGAGTATAAACTACCCACTGGCCACAGACATCAGACTATAAACTACCCACTGGCCACAGACATCAGAGTATAAACTACCCACTGGCCACATACATCAGAGTATAAACTACCCACTGGCCACAGACATCAGAGTATAAACTACCCACTGGCCACAGACATCAGACTATAAACTACCCACTGGCCACAGACATCAGAGTATAAACTACCCACTGGCCACAGACATCAGAGTATAAACTACCCACTGGCCACAGACATCAGAGTATAAACTACCCACTGGCCACAGACATCAGTTGATTTACATTTGGTTGAGTTGATACATAAATTGTCACCATGTCATTGGATGTACATTAACAGTTGGGTGATAGAAAGACGAAATTCTCTTACATTGGATACAAATCCAATCAGTTTCCCATGTTGCCCAGTGGGTAGGCTCTTCGTATTCCTTTGTAAGTGTTTGTGAGTAAGTGTTTGTGAAAGGACATCTGAAATGACTGGTGTGTTTTTGAAGGGAGAATTGTCTGTAATTCAATTGCGATATATAGAAGATATAAAAGCCGTATGTGAAATAGAATAGCTGAAATGACTGATTGGCTTTGAAGGACGGTTGTAGTGTTTTCTAACGTAGTGACGTAACAGTCTGTGACGGACAGCTCTTCTAAACTCCACTGTTTGAGGATTAGAGGGGAGAAATATGCTTATGGAATATAGTGAATAAAACATGAGTCCTATTCAGGAGAGAAGAAGGGATGATCCGTGAGTGATGTGTTGGAGCTGTTGAACTGGCCTGTCTCTCTGACTGAGGGGAAATCCTGGCACATTCAGCTTGAGATGGATACAGACTTTTTCAGAGAAATGTTAAAGTTTTCCACTGTCTTAAATATCAAAAATGTACTTTTCAAGTGACTGTAAATGCCTTCTCTAATTTCAGACCCATCAGGTCATTTGAATCGGAGCGATGGATCGTTATTCTGATTAGATTCTCATTACTTAATATTAGGTGTTGAGCGTGCCATTTTCAGGGAGCGTCATGAGTGTGTGTGTTATGTGTGTGTGTGCATTCCTGCTTTCTTACATGGGTTTGTGTGCATTGCTTATGTGCATTGTGTGTGTGTGTGTGTGTGTGTGTGTGTGTGTGTGTGTGTGTGTGTGTGTGTGTGTGTGTGTGTGTGTGTGTGTGTGTGTGTGTGTGTGTGTGTGTGTGTGTGTGTGTGTGTGTGTGTGTGTGTGTGTGTGTGTGTGTGTGTGTGTGTGTGTGTGTGTGTGTGTGTGTGTGTGTGTGTGTGTGTGTGTGGTTGTCATATTATTAGTGCTTATTGCAGCAGTCGGACAGCTCAGGGAGATTGCCTATCACTGGTGACCTAATGGCTTGTAAAGAAACACGACATGTCCCTCACAGGCACAAAGGTGTCAGTGGAAATAAGCACGTGAAAATAGCCTGTGTTGTCGGTAATGAGGTGCTGTGATGTTTGTGCTACCCTGTCAGACTGAGGAACAGCTACAAGGAAATTAGACAAACCCAGACACAGACTAACCCAGACAGACACAGACAGACCCGGGTGAAGGAGCATTAAGGGAAATGAGTTGGGATTACTCAAATGGAACTACATTTACATTTGAGTCATTTAGCAGACGTTCTTATCCAGAGCGACGTACAGTGCCTTTGGAAACTATTCAGACCCCTTGACTTTTTCCACAATTTATTCTAAAATGTATTACATTTTTATTTCCCCATTATCAATCTACACACAATATATAATTGTCACGACTTCCGCCGAAGTTGGTCCCTCTCCTTGTTCGGGCGGCGTTCGGCAGTCAACGTCACCGGCTTTCTAGTCACCACCGATCCATGTTTCATTTTCTTTTTGTTTTGTCTTCATTGTACACACCTGGTTTCCACTCCATAATCATGTTCCTTATTTAACCCTCTGGCTTCCCCTGTTGTTTTGTGCGTGATTGTGTTTGTCAAGTGGTTCCGTGTACATGTTCTGGATTGTTTATGTTTATCCTTGTTGGATTATTGTTGATATTGAGTAAAGATCGTAACGTTACTCCTACCTGTGTCCTGCGCCTGACTCCGCTTCATTCCATTCACCCGGAACACTGACAATAATGACATAGCAAAAACTTTTAATTTTTTTAATTTTGGGAAATGTATTAAAAATATTTTTTTAAATAACACATTTACATAAGTATTCAGACCCTTTACTCAGGACTTTGTTGAAGCACCTTTGGCAGCAATTACAGCCTTGAGTCTTCTTGGGTATGACTCTACAAGCTTGGCACACCTGTATCTGGGGAGTTTCTCCCATTCTTCTCTGCTGATCCTATAAAGCTCTGTCAGGTTGGATGGGGAGTGTTGCCATTTAAACACAGACACAGATTGTTTCTTTACATAACAAGGAAGTCGCACCAGAAAATGTGTACCTCCTCTCCATGCTGCCACTTGGCCGTAGTGTACTGGATTAGCAGATCTGACTATTGATAAAGATGACAGATGACACCCTCATTACCTCTGACAAGCACTTCTCCTCCAGTTTATATGAAGATGGAATCATATTAATGTTGGAAAAGGGGATGAAGATGTAGCGTGCAGAGATGTGTGGAGCGGGGGAGGGAGGGGGGAGGATCATGTGGAAGGGGGGAGTGAGAAGGTCTGTTCACGTGGTACGTGGTATGTGGGTTGGGGGCTATGGCGTCTTGTCGTCCGTGGTTGCGGTGGGGGTGTGAAACACCCAGACAGAGGGGGGCGAGATGGGGTGAGTGAAAGTGAGAGAACGGTAAGTGGGTGTATAGAATGTAGAATAATGTATGTGAAGACGTGGGGTAGGTCTGATGGGGTGGAGGTGTAAATGAGATTATGTTTGTACGGATGTATGTGAAGATGTGGGGTAGGGGTGATGGGGGTAGAGGTGTGAATGGGATTGTGTTTGTAGGGGATGAATGTGAAAGGGATGGTGATTGCAAGTGTGTGTGTGTGTGTGTGTGTGTGTGTGTGTGTGTGTGTGTGTGTGTGTGTGTGTGTGTGTGTGTGTGTGTGTGTGTGTGTGTGTGTGTGTGTGTGTGTGTGTGTGTGTGTGTGTGTGTGTGTGTGTGTGTGTGTGTGTGTGTGTGCGTGTGGAAGACATGGTCACGACGCTGTGAGTCTCTCTGTGTGTGTGGTTGGTGTTGAGGCTGTCAGCTCTCTGCATGTGTAATCTCCCGTAGTGAAGCTACTGTCGTCTCTGCTCAGACAACAAGATGCTAAGGTATCTAACGCAGTTGTGGCTGGCTGTCACATTGGGGTTGACACAGCAGACTATGGGAAAGCCTGGTCAATGGCTGCGCCTGACAAACACATCAAAAAATGAGTGGTGCAGCGGTCTAAGGCACTGCATCTCAGTGCTAGAGGCATCATTACAGACTCTGGTTCGACTCCAGGCTGTATCACATCTGGCTGTGATTGGGAGTCCCATAAGGCGCCGCACAATTGGCCCAGTGTCGTTAGGGTTTGGCCGGGGTAGGTTGTCAATATAAATAAGAATTTGTTCTTAACTGACTTGTGTGTGGAAAGGGTGATGCTGAGCGAGAAAGTAGAGAAAGAATCCTGCATTATTTCCAATGTACAAGAGATATGAAGAGACAGAGGAGGTGGAAGCTAGGCCGGCGAGAGACTTCTGAACTCATTCAAATGTACAAGAACCCAACAGACGATGTAGGTGCAAGCCTTTAGCTGAGCACTGGAGAGAGAAAACAGGAAAGAAAGTGAGAGAGAGAGAGAGAGAGAGAGAGAGAGAGAGAGAGAGAGAGAGAGAGTCCAGCTCCATGCTGGTCTTTAATGAGGAGCAGGGAATCCTATTAGGGAGATAAGATGGAGGCGCCTCTCATAAAACAGCCATTCACATCCCTCCCTGAAGATCTCTTTATGAGCATGCTCATATTTTTAACAAGAGCCAGAGAGGGGGCCTCGGAGCCCCGCAGGCAGCACAGCAGAGCTCAACACAGCCGCACGCCTGGTGAACTCTGGGGAGAGGAGGGAGATCCATGGCTCCCACTGGTAGGCTGCTAGGGTACATCTACCACTATTCTTCTGCTTTTTGCTCTTTGGACTGCCATTTTGTGGGTACCTCATTCTCTCTCTCTCTCTCTCTCTCTCTCTCTCTCTCTCTCTCTCTCTCTCTCTCTCTCTCTCTCTCTCTCCCTCTCCCTCTCCCTCTCCCTCTCCCTCTCCCTCTCTCTCTCTCTCTCTCTCTCTCTCTCTCTCTCTCTCTCTCTCTCTCTCTCTCTCTCTCTCTCTCTCTCTCTCTCTCTCTCTGTCTCTGTCTCTGTCTCTGTCTCTCTTGCTCGCTCTCTCTCTCTCTCTCTCTCTCTCTCTCTCTCTCTCTCTCTCTCTCTCTCTCTCTCTCTCTCTCTCTCTCTCTCTCTCTCTCTCTCTCTCTCTCTCTCGTTCTCTCTCTTGCTATCTCTCTCTCTCTTTCTCTCACCCTCTGTCGTGCCTGACTTAAGGAGCTCTAAAACGAGGACATCTGGCACATCTACTCCCCACACTGAATTTATGTTTGGCAGGTTTGTTTGGGCCTGCAGAAAGGCAACCGTTGGATAAAGCTCCAGTCTGGGTGAGATCCTCTTCTATAAAACTTTGGGATTAGGAAGCAAACACTACTGGCTGTGTGCAGATGGAGCGTTTATGCCCAAAGCTTTGATCCAACACACACTCTACCCTGCAGATGCTGCCTTGGACGGCACTGCCAAAACACAGAGGAGGGGGATGAGAAGAGGAAGAGCAGAAGAAGAGGGATGTACACAGAAACAAAAGCACCACCTCCTAAATCCTAGTGAGAGAGAGAGAGAGAGAGAGAGAGAGAGAGAGAGAGAGAGAGAGAGAGAGAGAGAGAGAGAGAGAGAGAGAGAGAGAGAATAGAATTTGTGCCAGTAAAAGATCAGCACTGTGTGTTCAGCAAATCATCTAATCTCAAAGCAGAACAAAGGAAAGACACCTGGAGAGAGAAGAAAGGCAGAGAGCTGAAAGAGGCGTTAACGAAACAGAAGGACAAATTCTCTTTTGATCGATAGTTCAGTGTCTCTGCCTCAGGCCATTCCCCGGCCATTTTCTCGGCGGGATTCCCAGAGGCTGGGCTCAGACGCTCGGAATGACGGGATGAACCGGTGGAAGACCAGAACACCCGCTGGGCGCTGGTTTCCTCTGCTCAGGACACTGCACTCTGCTATGCCTCATTCAGGCCCGTCTGAAGCACCTTACTGTGTTTAAACATATCATCATTCACTCGCGATATGGGAAAATTGCATGCGGACACAGGGATAATGTTAATATGAGCTGTTTACACACACTATGGGAGCGTTCACTGATTCAGAATGTTCTCAGCGGTGGTCTTCCTTGAAATGTAATGTTAGTGATGTGCTTTGCTGCTACTGTTGTTGTTGTTTATATGCTGCTTGAAGGTCAGGTTTGACCTGAAATAGACCTGCCACTTTGAAGGTAAAAATTGTATCCACATTTTCAAAGCACATTAATATTAAGAGATTGAAGGACAGAGAGAGATAGTGAGATTGAAGGACAGAGAGAGATAGTGAGATTGAAGGACAGAGAGAGATAGTGAGATTGAAGGACAGAGAGAGATAGTGAGATTGAAGGACAGAGAGAGATAGTGAGATTGAAGGACAGAGAGAGATAGTGAGATTGAAGGACAGAGAGAGATAGTGAGATTGAAGGACAGAGAGAGATAGTGAGATTGAAGGACAGAGAGAGATAGTGAGATTGAAGGACAGAGAGAGATAGTGAGATTGAAGGACAGAGAGAGATAGTGAGATTGAAGGACAGAGAGAGATAGTGAGATTGAAGGACAGAGAGAGATAGTGAGATTGAAAGACATAGAGAGATAGTGAGATTGAAGGACAGAGAGAGATAGTGAGATTGAAGGACAGAGAGAGATAAAGAGAGTAGTATATAACAAATGGAGAATGGTCTTTCATAAAATATTTACTCAAAATGGATTCACACTGTGATTCACAAGTCAAGATACTTTTTGGGGGAACTTATTAGCTCATACCAGACTTGCCTACATTGTACTTCAGTCTCACCTGCCTCTCATTTGGTACACCCTACTGATGAACTGAAAACCCTCTTCCAAAAAGAGAAACCCTTTGGCTGAAATGTCTGGCTGGTTGAAGCCTGAAAGTTCCAAGTCTTCAGCTATTCATCTGTAATTCTACTCCCTGCAAAGTCAACCTACCCTTTCTCATCTCCTGGCTGGGGTTTCAGGGCACGGTATCATTGAAAGGGTGGATTAGCGACATGCCGTTTTAGTGAAAGGTAGCTAATCTATGTGCTAATTCAAATTGTTACTCCATGATGCATCAGTTATTAATGCCCAGCTAACTCATTACATCCGTTTATTTAAAGCCACTCTGTGATTAGTACAAGAGAGAAAGTGTCTCTGAAGTTTTGGATATAACCCTCTCCACAAGTAATGCTCTGATGATGCGGAAGGGGGGGTAAAAGAGAGAGAGAGAGAGAGACAGAGAGAGAAACGGATGTACCCTCCACAAAGAGATTCTGAATATAGGGAAAAAGAGAGTAGAGAGAGAAACAGACAGAAGTAGGGTAGACAGTGTCATATTTCCCCATAAGGCTGAATCTGTGTGGAAGGCATTTGAAGGAAAGAGTGATTTATATTCCACATGAGGCTGAAGGAAGAGGGGAAGAGGCTGGGGCTAAGGAAGAGAATATGTCCTCAGGGGATATTAGGGGGAGGTAAGGAGAGTGAAAGTAATATTTCCCACGAGGCATTTGGGGGGAAGCTAAGTGCACTTCTGAAAGTGTGATATTGTCAATGAAGTAGGCTGGAGGCTGAGAAGGAAGGAAGGAGTAAGGGTTGCTAGCTTGCTCTCCGAGAGAGAGAGCAAGAGAGAGAGAGGAGAGAGAGAGAGAGAGAGAGAGAGAGAGAGAGAGAGAGAGAGAGAGAGAGAGAGAGAGAGAGAGAGAGAGAGAGAGAGAGGGGGGGGGGAGATAGGAAGAGGGACATGGAGGGAGAGGGAGAGAGAGGCTAAGGACTCGATTCAATACTTATCTCCAAAGTTCAGCGCTATAGCGCACTTGAAATGCTATGATTTTCTGATATGCAGTGTTTACCGTGAATGCAGTCTCAGCGAACATGTGAACATTGCCTATTGCGCTGAACTTGATTGAATCAAGTCCTAACTCCCCATCTCATCCATCAAGAAGTTATGGAGAAGACCAAAGGAGTCAAATATATCCACAGTGAAATATATCCATCTCATTGGTTTCTCATTAACAGAGAAGAAAGGCTAGCCTGGTGTCTGTGAAAGGGGTTTTAAGTGGTCGGTGGGGAGAGTGAACAAAGGAGATGGGAAGCTTTTGCCCTCAGAGCAGCACAGAGACAAGGATTCATATTCTGCACCATATTGGCTTAACCCTACCGGTCAAACCTAATACCCAATGGTTACTACATTAAATTATCAGGAGAGGAGAGAGGGGTGATAATGTGAGGAGAATGGAGCAGGGCCGGTAGGGCATAAGCCACATACTGTAGGGCCCCCCACTTAGGGCCTCCCGGTCGCTAAGGGGCCACCAACCAATTTTTAAAATAAATTCTGGGGGGAACTCAATCAGGGTCTCAAATTACCGTTGAGAGTTAGTTTAGTATAATACACTAGGTGTCATTTCTACATTTCGTTGTGCATTAGCAGTTTATCTCTTGTTATATATCAGTCACTGACAGTCACTCAATTACTCAATTAGCATGTCAGCGAAAAAAAGAATTTGATTGGTAAGTTGCTATCTGAACTTAATCATGGCCGCATACTGACCGGGCACACAGTGCATGTTCCCAGGTGTCCTGACCTCCAGGGGGCCCCCACAGATTTTGTTAGTCAGATATCATTAACATGGAATAAGTCTTGTCAAAATGTGTCTTGGCAAAAATTGCAGGAAATTAGCTTTAAAACTGCTAAAGATTTCTCTCCACCCCATGGCAAAATGGGTAGAACAGCAGGAAATTAGCTGTAAAAAAATATTTTTAAATAAATGTATCTCTGCCCCATGGCAAAATGAGTAGAATTGCATGAGATTTGTTATCAAATTGCAGAATTCTGTCCCATGGCATGTCCAGGACGGATGGCCACATTTTTGCAATCTCTGACCCAACTTTGCTATTTTGTAATTATTTTGTAATTTATTTGTACTTTATTTTCACTAAATGTATCAACTATAATTTCTTACAACCGACAAGAAGTTTTGAATATCAGATCAGCAGTTACTTACTCCAGTTAATCTGCCCTGGGCTCTCTCTGTACTTCCGACCCAATTTTCGTGCAACCCAAGAGAAAACGTCGGTGTTACAGAGACAGGGGGAGGAGGGATCCTGGTGAGATTAAGGCGAAGGGAAAACCGGCCACCTCTTCCCTCCATTCTACTGGCCAATGTACAGTCACTCGATAATAAGACGGCTGAACTCCAATCGCGGATTTGCTGCCAAAGTGATTCCTGAAACTGCAATATTCTTTGCTTTTCTGAAATATGGCTCACGGACAAGATACTCCCCATGACTATCTAACTCGATGGATTCTCCCTTCACCAGGCGGACAGTGGAGTTTGGGAAGTCGAGGGGGGGAGGCGTTTCCTCTTTATCAACACCAACTGGTGTTCTAACTCCAGCCCGGTGGAACTGTCGACTCGCTGTTCATTTGTCTTGGAATACCTGATGGTCAAATGCCGACCCTTCTACCTCCTGAGGGAGTTTTCAGCTGTTATCGTGAATGTGGATACATTCCACCTCAAGACTAGAAAAATAACAAGCTGGCACTTACATGAACTGTACAAGGCTATAAACAAGCAAAAAAAACTACATCCAGAGGCTGCTTTTCTGGTTGCCGGCAATTTTAATTCCGCTTCACTAAGACACGTGATGCCCAACTTCCATCAACAAGTCCTCAATGCCACTAGGGGCGATAAAGTCCTAGACCACTGTTATTCTACCCACAAGCATACAAGGCCCTCCCTCATCCGTCATTTGGCAAATCAGATCATGACTCCGTACTCCTGCTTCCTGTTTACAAGCAGAAACTCAAACAGGAAGTACCCGTGACACGCTCCGTTGAGAAATGTTCACCAGAATCAGAGATGATCCTACAGGACTGCTTTGCTAGCGCTGATTGGACATTTGTTTTGCGATTCTGCCGATAACATAGACGCGCTATCCACCTCCGTCACCGGGTTCATTAGAAAATGTATCAGCAATGTTGTCACCACAGTGAGGGTTCGCTGCTTCCCCAATCAAAAGCCCTGGATTAACACTGAGGTTGGCGCTAAACTAAAGGACAGGGTTACCACAGACAGAGCTATCATAGACAATCCTGAGGCTACGTCCGAGGACAGGAATAAGTACAAGAAGTCCCATTATGACCTCTGTAGATTCATCAAATGAGCAAAAGGACAATATCGGAATAAGGTGGAATCATACTACACAGGCTCCGACACCCGCCGCATGTGGCAGGGACTACAGTCCGTTACGGATTACAAAGGACGACCCAACCGTGATCTACCAAAACGATGCCTCTCTACCAGACGAACACAACATTTGTTTATGCACGCTTTTACAACAGCAATATCGTGCTGTGTGAGAGGGCCGTCCCCTACCCAGAGGATTGGGTGATCGTGCTCTCTGAGACTGACGTGAAAATGGTCTTTAATCAGGTCAACAACCGCAAGAGCGCAGGGTTCGACGGTATTCCAGGGCACCTTCTCAGAGCACAGAACAGCTGGCAGGCATATTCATAGTCATTTTCATTCTGTAATCCCAAAATGTTTTAAGACGACCACCATCATCCCTGTTCCCAAGAACTCTAAGGCTTCATGCCACAACGACTACCGCCCTATACATTGAGTACCGCCCAGTACATCACTGGGGCCGAGCTCCCTGCCATCCAGGACCACTATATCAGGAGTTGTGGTAGGAAGGCCCGGAAAATCATTAAAGACTCCAACCACCCAAGCCATAAACTAGTCTTTCTGCTTCCGCACGGCAAGCGGTACCGGTGGATCAAGTCTGGCACCAACAGGCTCTTGAACAGCTTCTGTCCCCAAGCAATACGACTGATAAATAGCTAACAAAATAATTACACGGACTATCTGAGTGGACTTCGTATCTTTATTGACCTTTATTCTATGCACACTCACAGGGCCCTGCACTCTCACACACACACTCACTCCATCATCTGCTCACACATATTCACATACATTTATACAGACTCTACACACACGCACATACAAGCTGCTGCTACTCTGTTCATCATACATCCTAATGCCTAGTCACCTTACCCTTATACATGGGCTCCAGAGTGGCGTAGCTGTCGAAGGCACTGCATCTCAGTGTTAGAGGTGTCACTACAGACCCTGGTTCCATTCCCGACTGTATCACAGCTGTCTAAGGCACTGCATCTCAGTGTTAGAGGTGTCACTACAGACCCTGGTTCCATTCCCGACTGTATCACAGCTGTCTAAGGCACTGCATCTCAGTGTTAGAGGTGTCACTACAGACCCTGGTTCCATTCCAGACTGTATCACAGCTGTCTAAGGCACTGCATCTCAGTGTTAGAGGTGTCACTACAGACCCTGGTTCCATTCCCGACTGTATCACAGCTGTCTAAGGCACTGCATCTCAGTGTTAGAGGTGTCACTACAGACCCTGGTTCCATTCCAGACTGTATCACAGCTGTCTAAGGCACTGCATCTCAGTGTTAGAGGTGTCACTACAGACCCTGGTTCCATTCCAGACTGTATCACAGCTGTCTAAGGCACTGCATCTCAGTGTTAGAGGTGTCACTACAGACCCTGGTTCCATTCCAGACTGTATCACAGCTGTCTAAGGCACTGCATCTCAGTGTTAGAGGTGTCACTACAGACCCTGGTTCCATTCCAGACTGTATCACAGCTGTCTAAGGCACTGCATCTCAGTGTTAGAGGTGTCACTACAGACCCTGGTTCCATTCCAGACTGTATCACAGCTGTCTAAGGCACTGCATCTCAGTGTTAGAGGCGTCACTACAGACCCTGGTTCCATTCCAGACTGTATCACAGCTGTCTAAGGCACTGCATCTCAGTGTTAGAGGTGTCACTACAGACCCTGGTTCCATTCCCGACTGTATCACAGCTGTCTAAGGCACTGCATCTCAGTGTTAGAGGCGTCACTACAGACCCTGGTTCCATTCCAGACTGTATCACAGCTGTCTAAGGCACTGCATCTCAGTGTTAGAGGTGTCCCTACAGACCCTGGTTCCATTCCAGACTGTATCACAGCTGTCTAAGGCACTGCATCTCAGTGTTAGAGGCGTCACTACAGACCCTGGTTCCATTCCCGACTGTATCACAGCTGTCTAAGGCACTGCATCTCAGTGTTAGAGGTGTCACTACAGACCCTGGTTCCATTCCAGACTGTATCACAGCTGTCTAAGGCACTGCATCTCAGTGTTAGAGGTGTCACTACAGACCCTGGTTCCATTCCCGACTGTATCACAGCTGTCTAAGGCACTGCATCTCAGTGTTAGAGGTGTCACTACAGACCCTGGTTCCATTCCCGACTGTATCACAGCTGTCTAAGTCACTGCATCTCAGTGCCAGAGGTGTCACTACAGACCCTGGTTCCATTCCCGACTGTATCACAGCTGTCTAAGGCACTGCATCTCAGTGCCAGAGGTGTCACTACAGACCCTGGTTCCATTCCCGACTGTATCACAGCTGTCTAAGGCACTGCATCTCAGTGCCAGAGGTGTCACTACAGACCCTGGTTCCATTCCAGACTGTATCACAGCTGTCTAAGGCACTGCATCTCAGTGTTAGAGGTGTCACTACAGACCCTGGTTCCATTCCCGACTGTATCACAGCTGTCTAAGGCACTGCATCTCAGTGTTAGAGGTGTCACTACAGACCCTGGTTCCATTCCAGACTGTATCACAGCTGTCTAAGGCACTGCATCTCAGTGTAAGAGGTGTCACTACAGACCCTGGTTCCATTCCAGACTGTATCACAGCTGTCTAAGGCACTGCATCTCAGTGTAAGAGGTGTCACTACAGACCCTGGTTCCATTCCCGACTGTATCACAGCTGTCTAAGGCACTGCATCTCAGTGCCAGAGGTGTCACTACAGACCCTGGTTCCATTCCCGACTGTATCACAGCTGTCTAAGGCACTGCATCTCAGTGTTAGAGGTGTCACTACAGACCCTGGTTCCAT
This sequence comes from Salvelinus alpinus, assembly GCF_045679555.1. Lineage (NCBI taxonomy): Eukaryota > Metazoa > Chordata > Actinopteri > Salmoniformes > Salmonidae > Salvelinus > Salvelinus alpinus. Next base: position 32,734,790 of record NC_092107.1, read on the forward strand.
TCCCGACTGTATCACAGCTGTCTAAGGCACTGCATCTCAGTGCCAGAGGTGTCACTACAGACCCTGGTTCCATTCCCGACTGTATCACAGCTGTCTAAGGCACTGCATCTCAGTGTTAGAGGTGTCACTACAGACCCTGGTTCCATTCCAGACTGTATCACAGCTGTCTAAGGCACTGCATCTCAGTGTAAGAGGTGTCACTACAGACCCTGGTTCCATTCCAGACTGTATCACAGCTGTCTAAGGCACTGCATCTCAGTGTAAGAGGTGTCACTACAGACCCTGGTTCCATTCCCGACTGTATCACAGCTGTCTAAGGCACTGCATCTCAGTGCCAGAGGTGTCACTACAGACCCTGGTTCCATTCCAGACTGTATCACAGCTGTCTAAGGCACTGCATCTCAGTGTTAGAGGTGTCACTACAGACCCTGGTTCCAATTCCGACTGTATCACAGCTGTCTAAGGCACTGCATCTCAGTGCCAGAGGTGTCACTACAGACCCTGGTTCCATTCCCGACTGTATCACAGCTGTCTAAGGCACTGCATCTCAGTGCCAGAGGTGTCACTACAGACCCTGGTTCCATTCCTGACTGTATCACAGCTGTCTAAGGCACTGCATCTCAGTGCCAGAGGTGTCACTACAGACCCTGGTTCCATTCCCGACTGTATCACAGCTGTCTAAGGCACTGCATCTCAGTGCCAGAGGTGTCACTACAGACCCTGGTTCCATTCCCGACTGTATCACAGCTGTCTAAGGCACTGCATCTCAGTGCCAGAGGTGTCACTACAGACCCTGGTTCCATTCCCGACTGTATCACAGCTGTCTAAGGCACTGCATCTCAGTGCCAGAGGTGTCACTACAGACCCTGGTTCCATTCCCGACTGTATCACAGCTGTCTAAGGCACTGCATCTCAGTGCCAGAGGTGTCACTACAGACCCTGGTTCCATTCCCGACTGTATCACAGCTGTCTAAGGCACTGCATCTCAGTGTTAGAGGTGTCACTACAGACCCTGGTTCCATTCCAGACTGTATCACAGCTGTCTAAAGCACTGCATCTCAGTGCCAGAGGTGTCACTAGAGATGTCACTACAGACATCGTGGTTTGGATCCAGGCTGTATCACAACCGGCTGTGATTGGGAGTCCCATAGGGCGGTACACAATTGGGCCAGCGTCTTCCGGGTTTGGCCGATCTAGGCTGTTATTGTAAATAAGAATTTGTTCTTAACTGGCTTGCCTAGTTAAAAAATGTAAATACATAGTGTATCTTCCTCCATCACTCCAGTATCCCTGAACATTGTAAATATGGTATTGGAACTGACTTTTCTTCTTGTTCCTCATGCTTTTGTTCTAGTATTACGTTGTTATTGATTATTGAATTGTTTGGTTTTGAGTTGCAAGAAAGGCATTTCACTGTACTTGTGCATTTACTGTAGCATTAACACTTGAAACTTAAAGTTTGAATTGCAGCAAGTTTGCTTTAAAATGGCAACATTCTCACTCCTTCCCATGGCAAAATGTGTACAATTGCATGAAATTAACTATCCACCGTCAAGGTGGTGGGGGGGGCACAAAAAATGTTTTGCCTGCGAGGTGAGGGGACCCCCAACCAAATCTCGCTCAAGGCCCGTAAAATGCTTGGGCCGGCCTTGGGATGGGGAGTCAGAGGAGCAATGGAGCAGGAGGAGAGGGGAAATAGAGTGTAAGAAACAGAGTGTAAGAAACAGACACACAAACACACAGAGAAGAGAAGCACAAAGAAATCTCCTGCAGGTTCTTTGTTTCCTCAGGAGTCCAGATGCTCAGGAAAATAGTGCAAAAACAATCCAAGCCACCTCATTAGTGAGGTGTGTGTTTGTGTGTGTGGTTGTGTGTGTGTGTGGGGGGGGGGGTTAAATTGAATCAAATCACATGTTATTTTTCACATGCTTCGTGAACAACATGTGTAGACTAACAGTGAAAACCTTACTGACGGTGTGAGAGTGAAAAAAAATGACAAAAATAGATGCAGACGACAAAAATAATAACAGAGAAAAATAATAACACAAGAAATAAATACACAATAAGTAATGATAACTTGGCTATATACACAGGGTATCAGTACCGAGTCTATGTTTTTGGCTCTATACTGCAACACTTTGGATGTGAAATGATACGATGACTATGAGTTTAAAGTGCACTGTCAGCTTTAATCTAAGAGTATTTTCATATTTTTTTTAAACTTTATTTATAGATTTTCAGATATGAGAAAAGAAAAACAGTACAGCCCCCCTTTTCATCCTTTCTAAACGGTTCACCTGATATGTATGAAAATAGTATGTTCAAATTAAAACTGACAGCCTGCACTTTAACCTCATAGTCATTGTATCATTTCAAATCCAAAGTGTTAGAGACAAAACAACAGAGCCACAGATCCAAAACAGCTAAAAATGTGTCACTATCCCATACTTTTGGAGTGCACTGTATGTACATACAGGTTGGGATAAAGTGACTAGTCAATGGGAAAGATAATAAACAGTAACAGCAGTGTATGTGATCTGTCCAAAGGAGATTAGTGCCAAAAGGGTCCATGCAGATATTCCGGGTAGCTATCGGTTAACCATTTAAGTAACTATTTAGCAATCTCTTTTTGTAATTATAGTTTTTATTGTATCCTTTCACGATATAACAACAATGCAATTGAATTACATTTAGCATTAAACAATAACTTGACAGACATGAATATACAGTGCACCAGGATAGACTGGATTCTATCAAACCTATTCTGTTCAACCTCAGAGGAGTCCAATAAATCCTATTGGACACTTTAAATTAAATCAGCATCTCTCATAGGGACGAGAATCTGTTGTACTATTATATTCCATTCCTCCTCTCCAAATGTTACCTCCCTGGTCTTTTTCCCCATACGGCCTTTAGGCCCTTACAAGTTGTATTAAATACACCTATAAGGTGGCTATACATAAGCCCTGCGGTATGTGGTCATTTACAAAGGATTTCTATCTTAACACTTATATCGGAATGTACTGGGAATTTGTTGTTATTTTGTCCTACCTTAAACATACAATCTCTAAGTTGGAGATATCTCCAAAGTGTTGTTTCTGTAAATTATACTTGGACCTTAACTCTTCAAAAGAGATAAGTGTTTTCTTGATATAGCCAACCGATGTTCTTTATCCTCTTTCTATACCAATCTTTCCAGAAACCATGTGTCCTCCTATTCCAATTTAGGGGTTGTTCCATAACGAAACAGAGCTTGTCAAGAAAGGTGAAGAAATCTCTCTCTTATGAATCCGACTCTATGTATTTTTTGTATGGGACATTATTGGATTCTGCAGTCCCACCTTTTGTTGACTCAAAAAATCTGATGTGCCGAATGGGACATTAAGTTCCTCTTCCATTTCCATCCAAATTGGCCTAGTAGAGTTCTCTATAGAGAGCATATTTAGGCAGCTACTAAGGCTTCCTGATATAACTACATGTTAGGTAGCTTTAATCCTCCCTTCTCAGTCTTTGCCTGTAAGCTAATTTCATCCTGGCCCTTTTACCGGCCCAAATAAACTCAGTAATCATTTTGTCTATGGATTTAAAAGTATAGACAGTTATGGATAGTGGTAACATGCTGATGACGTAGTTTAGTTTAGGAGCTATGACCAACTTTATAACCCGTATCCTACCCAAAAATGGGATTTGTAGCGTATCCTAGCTCTTAAACTGGAGTTGAATTTTGTCCAATAGTGGGTCAAGGTTTTCAGAAATCATGTTCTCTACACCAGGATTTCAAGTGATCTCCACGTACCTCAAGTTTTAAGGGACCCATTGAAATCTCCAGCTGAGGAGGTAATTTCTCAGACAATGTTTTGACTGGGGCATTACTTCAGATTTGGTCCAGTTTACGTTATAGCCCGATATCGCTGAAAATGCATTTACTAGGTCCAGTAAAGGTGGTATGGAGAGTTGGGGGTCTGACATTAATGTTGTCTGCATAAAGCAGTAGTTCATTCTCCCATATTAACCCCTTTGATTGACTGATGCAGCCTAATGGATTTGGCTAATGGTTCTAATGCTATAATAAATAGGAGAGGTGAGAGACAGTCACCTTGTTTGGTGCCCTCCTGAAAATGAGGTCTGTTAGTGACTACTATGGATTTGGGGTTGTTGTACAAACATTTAATTATATTCTGAAATCCCTGTCCAAATACAAATCTATTCATAGTATAATGCAGGTAGTCCCGGCCCACCCTATCAAAGGCTTTCTCTGCATCTACAAATAAGGCTGCCATTGAAGTATCCAGATCTTTTGCCTTCCAGATGACATGCAGTAGGCGTCTAAGAATATCAGATGAAGTTCTGTCTTTCACACCTGGTCTGGATTTATGATTTGATTCACTCTCATAGCCAGAAGTTTTGTGAACAATTTTCCATCACAATTTATCAAATATATTGGAAGGTTGCTCCCACACTCATGGGGATCCGTTCCCTTTCTGAGGATTATGGTGACTACTGCATCACTCATGGGGATCCTTTCCCTTTCTGAGGATTATGGTGACTACTGCATCACTCATGGGGATCCTTTCCCTTTCTGAGGATTATGGTGACTACTGCATCACTCATGGGGATCCTTTCCCTTTCTGAGGATTATGGTGACTACTGCATCACTCATGGGGATCCTTTCCCTTTCTGAGGATTATGGTGACTACTGCATCACTCATGGGGATCCTTTCCCTTTCTGAGGATAAGGGTGATTACTGCATCACTCATGGGGATCCTTTCCCTTTCTGAGGATTATGGTGACTACTGCATCACTCATAGGGATCCTTTCCCTTTCTGATGATTATGGTGACTACTGCATCACTCATAGGGATCCTTTCCCTTTCTGAGGATTATGGTGACTACTGCATCACTCATAGGGATCCTTTCCCTTTCTGAGGATTATGGTGACTACTGCATCACTCATGGGGATCCTTTCCCTTTCTGAGGATTATGGTGACTACTGCATCACTCATAGGGATCCTTTCCCTTTCTGAGGATTATGGTGACTACTGCATCACTCATGGGGATCCTTTCCCTTTCTGAGGATTATGGTGACTACTGCATCACTCATGGGGATCCTTTCCCTTTCTGAGGATTATGGTGACTACTGCATCACTCATGGGGATCCTTTCCCTTTCTGAGGATTATGGTGACTACTGCATCACTCATGGGGATCCTTTCCCTTTCTGAGGATTATGGTGACTACTGCATCACTCATGGGGATCCTTTCCCTTTCTGAGGATTATGGTGACTACTGCATCACTCATGGGGATCCTTTCCCTTTCTGAGGATTATGGTGACTACTGCATCACTCATGGGGATCCTTTCCCTTTCTGAGGATTAGGGTGACTACTGCATCACTCATGGGGATCCTTTCCCTTTCTGAGGATTATGGTGACTACTGCATCACTCATGGGGATCCTTTCCCTTTCTGAGGATTATGGTGACTACTGCATCACTCATGGGGATCCTTTCCCTTTCTGAGGATTATGGTGACTACTGCATCACTCATGGGGATCCTTTCCCTTTCTGAAGATTATGGTGACTACTGCATCACTCATGGGGATCCTTTCCCTTTCTGAGGATTATGGTGACTACTGCATCACTCATGGGGATCCTTTCCCTTTCTGAGGATTATGGTGACTACTGCATCACTCATGGGGATCCTTTCCCTTTCTGAGGATTATGGTGATTACTGCATCACTCATGGGGATCCTTTCCCTTTCTGAGGATTAGGGTGACTACTGCATCACTCATGGGGATCCTTTCCCTTTCTGAGGATTATGGTGACTACTGCATCACTCCTAGAAGGTGGGAGCTCACCTGTGTCAATCGATGTGTTCAATGTTTTCAATATTTCTGGGCCAAGCTGCTCTGCAAACCTTTTGTAGAAATCACTGGGTATCCCATCCAACCCTGGAGTTTTACCACTGGGTATCCCATCCAACCCTGGAGTTTTACCACTGGGTATCCCATTCAACCCTGGAGTTTTACCACTGGGTATCCCATTCAACCCTGGAGTTTTACCACTGGGTATCCCATCCAACCCTGGAGTTTTACCACTGGGTATCCCATTCAACCCTGGAGTTTTACCACTGGGTATCCCATCCAACCTTGGAGTTTTACCACTGGGTATCCCATCCAACCCTGGAGTTTTACCACTGGGTATCCCATTCAACCCTGGAGTTTTACCACTGGGTATCCCATCCAACCCTGGAGTTTTACCACTGGGTATCCCATCCAACCCTGGAGTTTTATCACTGGGTATCCCATTCAACCCTGGAGTTTTACCACTGGGTATCCCATCCAACCCTGGAGTTTTACCACTGGGTATCCCATCCAACCCTGGAGTTTTACCACTGGGTATCCCATTCAACCCTGGAGTTTTACCACTGGGTATCCCATCCAACCCTGGAGTTTTACCACTGGGTATCCCATTCAACCCTGGAGTTTTACCACTGGGTATCCCATCCAACCCTGGAGTTTTACCACTGGGTATCCCATCCAGCCCTGGGGTTTTACCACTGGGTATCCCACCCAACCCTGGAGTTTTACCACTGGGTGCTTGTCTTATAGTTTCGGTCAATTCCTCCAAACTAATGGGGCGGTCGATCCAGTTCCTGTCTTCCTCTGTTAGTTTAGGAAGGTTCAGATTCTGAAAGAATGCCTCTACTTTCTGCATATCTGAAGGACCGTCTGAAGTAGAAAGTTCCTGATAGAAGTCTCTAAATATATAGTTTATTTCTTTATGATTGGTCTTATTTCTGATTCCACCTACTTGCCAATCTTTCTCTACATTTCAATAGACTGGCCAACAGGTTTCCTGCCTTTACACCTGATTCGTACCATCTCTGCTTCAGCCTGTACAGGAAATATTCAACTTTTTACTGAATAAAGTTTTCAGCTCGTAATTGGTTTTCATCAGATTTACCAGAGAAATGTTAAGATTGGACCAATATTCCCCTGCAGTGTTTTGAGCTCTGTTTCAAGTTTGTTCATTTTCTTAATAGTAGCTGATCGTTGTATCATTACAAAATAAAGTTTCCCAGACGTATACCTGTTTCGCACTATCGTTGTTTGTTTCAAAGAACATCGTAATGTGTGTTTTAAGGAATTCACAAAACACCTTGTCCTGTAAGAGGCTGGTGTTCATTCGCCAACATTTAAATGTTTCTCTTTCTCCTCCTATTGCAACAGTCAGATCACTGAGTGCATGATCTGTCATAGCTATCGTGCCCACACTGCAAACACCCACTTTATCTGTGAGAGAGTTTGAGATCAGAAAGTAGGCGATGCGTGAATACACAGTGTGCTTCAAGTTCCTATAATGAGGAACTTGAAGCTCTCAACCTGATCCATAACAGCCCCAACAGCCCTGCCGATGCCGATGTGGATGGGGGCGTGCTTGGTTTCCTGTAGTGCACAATCAGCTCCTTTGTCTTGCTGACGTTGAGGGAGAGGTTGTTGACCTAGCACCACCCTGCCAGGTCTTTGACCTCCTCCCTGTAGGCTGTCTCATTGTCGTCGGTGATCTACCACCATCGTGTCATCTGCAAACTTAATGATGGTGTTGGAGTCGTGTGCGGCCAAACAGTCGGGGGTGAACAGAGAGTACTAAGCACACACTCCTGAGGGGCTGCAGTGTTAATAAGGGTCGGCATGTTAGATGTGTTGTTGCCTATCATCACCACCTGGGGGGCAGCCCTTCAGGATGTCCAGGATCCAGTGGCAGAGGGAAGTGTTTAATCCCAGGGTCTTTAGCTTAGTGATGAGCTTGGTGTGTGTGTGTGTGTGTTCCTGCTGTGGGTGTATATTAATAGGCTCTAACGGAGATGTTACCATCGCAGTAACCCTAACTCTAGATGTTATTATGGTTGTGTGGACAGAGGTCCAGCTGCCTAGTCAAAGCCAAGAGGCGTTTGTCTTTCACCACCTTGTCTCAGAACACAAAAACCTGACCTCATTAACACAGACTCAGATTTCCTTTCCGCCCACCATCTGTGTGTGTGTGTGTGTGTGTGTGTGTGTGTGTGTGTGTGTGTGTGTGTGTGTGTGTGTGTGTGTGTGTGTGTGTGTGTGTGTGTGTGTGTGTGTGTGTGTGTGTGTGTGTGTGTGTGTGTGCCACAAGGTGTGGGTGTATGATGGTGGTCTAGCCATCCATTTGTTTAACAGAGAGCTCAGACTCAATCTGACACACAATAGACTGGCAAAAACACGCACTGAAAGACGCCGATGCACAAATGTGTCATCTCACTCACACAAACAAACAATCAACCATTTCTGCCTGATAACCACATGTGCCTGCACACACACAAACACACAAACACACACACACCTGTACACACACACACACAAACCATGCACACATACATAATAAGCTTTTATACGACGGGTGGGCCTAATCCTGAATGCTGATTGATTAAAACCAATAATAGTCTTTTGTGGTATTTTGAAGCAAATAGGGGGTGTGTGAGTCTCTTCTCCTGGTGGGATTCTTAATCCCAGCCAAACACAACACTGAGCTGTAGTTCACAGGGCCAGACACTGTCACCTGTCAGACACACACTGCTGAGCTGGCTGGCACTGCATGCCAATGTGTGTGTGGTGTGTGTGAGACACTGCAGAGTTGCTTGTATGTGTGGTTGCGACATACTGCTGAGTTGTGTGTGTGTGTGTGTGTGTGTGTGTGTGTGTGTGTGTGTGTGTGTGTGTGTGTGTGTGTGTGTGTGTGTGTGTGTGTGTGTGTGTGTGTGTGTGTGTGTGTGTGTGTGTGTGTGTGTGTGTGTGTGTGTGTGTGTGTGTGTGTGTGTGTGTGATCTGTGATCCACACATAACACTGCTGTGTGCTGGTGTTATGTGTTTATCTCGGGTGTTAGTGATCAGCATGTGAGGCAGAGTGAGCCTCAGCACAGAGCAGGCATCCGTCTTCAGAGGCAACCGAGTAAATTACTGGCAAAACTCACTCTGCAGGCGAAGAACAATCACACAGTATGGGGAATACTCAGCTCCATGGATGGAAAAAAGTTATTAAAAAAACAATCCCTTCTCTGCTCTACTCAGCTCCTCCGACGTTCTCCCTTTAACTGCTTCCTCTTACCTTCTCTACTGCATCTCCTTCTTTCTGCCTTCTTTCCTCTCTCTCTCTCTCTCTCTCTCTCTCTCTCTCTCTCTCTCTCTCTCTCTCTCTCTCTCTCTCTCTCTCTCTCTCTCTCTCTCTCTCTCTCTCTCTCTTTCTCCCTCTCTTTCTCTGTCACTGTGTCTCGCTCTTTATTTCTCTTTCCCCTCTCTCTCTCTCTCTCTCTCTCTCTCTCACTCTTTCTTGTCCCTCTCTCTCTCTCACTCTTTCTTTCTCCCTCTCTCTCTCCATCCCTTCTCTATCCCCTCTCTTTCCATCCCTTCCCTCTCCCTCCCTCTCCTTCCCTTCTCTCTCGCTCTCTCTCATCCCTTCCTTTCTCCCTCTCTCTCTCCATCCTTTCTCTATCCCTCTCTCGCTCCATCCCTTCTTTCTCCCTCTCTCTCTCCATCCCTTCTCTCTCCCTCTCTCTCCATCCCTTCTCTCTCCTTCTCTCCATCCCTCCCTCTCTCTCCATCCCTCCCTCTCTCCCTCCATCCCTTCCTCTCTCCCTCCTCCATTCACTAATGTTTCAGATGATAGCCTTTCGTTAGGTGATAACTACAGTACACAGAGCCACTCCCCTCTCACTCTAATAGCCCTCAAACATCTGCATAGGAGGAGAAGGCTTCTATCTATTCCATTAAAGCCACTAAGACATAGCTTAACAGCCATGCTCTTCATATGTGGTGCACTATCTCCGGTTACTTATCGTCCTCCCTCCCCATGCGACTTCCCGCTGTCTCCGTCTCCCACTAAAATAATTGTCTTATTTATGTATCTCTATATTTTCCCAGAGAGGTTCTCTCTCAGCTCTTAGCTCTTTAACCCACTAGCTCTTAAGCACTTAACTAGCTCTTAACCCCCTCTTCCCTCCCCTCCCCTTGAGGTGTGTCGGAAATGGGTTTATTGGTGTGTACTAATGACAAATTCCTGGTTTCTAATCAGAGATTCATATTTAGATTGGTAGAAGCTCTGGTGGAATAATTAGGCTGATCTGCATGTGTATAATCAGGGAAGCAGGAGGCAGTTACTGTCAACCAATCACCTCCAGCTAATTCCTCAGGCCCCGCCTATAAACCCTTATACCAGCAAAATCCTATAGACAATTGTGTGTGTGTGTGTGTGTGTGTGTGTGTGTGTGTGTGTGTGTGTGTGTGTGTGTGTGTGTGTGTGTGTGTGTGTGTGTGTGTGTGTGTGTGTGTGTGTGTGTGTGTGTGTGTGTGTGTGTGTGTGTGTGTGTGTGTGTGTGTTTGTGTGTGTGAGTACTTGTGTATGTGTACGGTTCCCAGAGTGTGTAAATGTTTAATCGTCTTGTTTCTTGTCCATCTTTTGGTCATGTTTTCATACATCAGCACCAGAGGCATAGACATATTACTTGGGACTATTGTGTGAATGTACATGAGTGTATGAATGAGGGACTGAGTGAAAGACTACTTCATGAATGATTTGTTTTGTCCCAGAAGACAGCACCTACACTATCATAAATATTCATATTTGTGGGGCATATGTACATGTACACTCAGTATACAAAACATTAAGAACACCTGCTATTTCCATTAAATAGACTGAGGATTTTAAGCCTTGAGACAATTGAGACATGGATTCTGTATGTGTGCCATTTAGAGGGTGAATGGGCAAGACAAAATATTTCTGCCTTTAAACGGGGTATGGTAGTAGGTGCCAGGCGCATCGGGTTGTGTCAAGAACTGCAGCGCTGCTGGGTTTTTCACATTCAACAGTTTACCTTGTGTATCAAGAATGGTCAACCACCCAAAGGACATCCAGCCAACTTGACACAACTGTGGGAAGCATTGCAGTCAACATGGACCAGCATCCCTGTGGAAAGCTTTTGACACCTTGTAGAGTGCATGCTCCGACAAATTGAGGCTGTTCTGAGGACAAAAAGGACGGTGAAACTCAACATTAGGAAGGTGTTCCTAAGGTTTGGTATACTCAGTGTATATGTGTATATTGCTTTTGGTTTACAATGAAGACATAAACATCACCAGCAGATTTGTTGCCATGCACGTACATGACAGCATCTTCAATGTCAGTACAGTGACATTGACTTGCATGACACTAAGGTAATGAATGCAGGAATGTCCAGGAACGTTGCAGAGACAAAGGCAGACGTCCATTTCACAGCTGTAGGTTATTACCAATCAACCCCTGGGCCTACTGCTGTACACCCCCCTTGTGACATTGTGGTTCTTTCATCAGTACCCCTCAGTATACACACACAGAAATGAATTAATAGCCCTCACATTTATTTTGCTGAAATCACTGAACACAACAGGCGCTTATTAGAGACAGGTTCTGTTTGAGCAAAGCATCTATTTCCTTAATGGACACCGCTTTTACTCATTTGCATAATAATTGTTTAAATCCAGCATTCACTTCAAGCATTTTAATACGTTTCTACATTTTCCTGCACTAATGTGTTATCATTTACACAATGTGTCACATTTGTTTTGTCTTAGTATGCTTCTATAAAAAAAAATATATATATATAATTTTCCTTGACAGAATAATGATTATCCTCTTTGACTTTGCATTTCTGGAAGTTCTTACTTTGACCACTAGAGGACGATCGGCTGACTTCTATGGGTATGTACTCCCGAGTTGCTGACTGTTTTTGTGCTTGCCCATTAGCTATCAGTTCTCAGCTGTTAGCAGCCAATGGCTAGCAGCTTATTTGATGAAAATGTGTGTCATTGCCAGGCTATTAAAAGGGATAGGCGGCTATTTGAGACTGTGTTTATTTATTATGGTTTACGGTATACACACACACACATGAAGAGTTCCAACCGTCTTTGCTATTTAGTGACTTACTATTATCACATACACTATGGACACCCCTTCAAATGAATGGATTTGGCTTATTTCTGCCCTGCTAGTGCTGCCTCGGTCAACTGTAAGTGCTGTTATTGTGAAGTGGAAACGTCTAGGAGCAACAACACCTCAGCCGCAAAGTGGTAGGCCACATAAGCTCACAGAACGGGACCATCAAGTGCGTAAAAATCGAAGTGTCCTCGGCTTTAACCCTCACTAACGAGTTCCAAACTTCCTCTGGTAGCAACATCAGCATAACATTTTTTGTTGGGAGCTCCATGAAATGGGTTTCCATGGCCGAGCAGCCACGTATAGTGCCAACTGTAAAGTTTGGTTGAGGAGGAATAATGATCTAGGGCTGTTTTTCATGGTTCGGGCTAGGCCACTTAGTTCCAGTGAAGGGAAATCTTAAGGCTACAGCATACAATGGCATTCTAGACAATTCTGTGCTTCTTACTTTGTGGCAACAGTTTGGGGAAGGCCCTTTCCTGTTTCAACATGACAGTGCCCCCGTGCACAAAGTGAGGTCCATACAGAAATGGTTTGTCGAGATCGAAATCTCAAGCTTTTGCTCACCTGAAGTAGATTACCTCATGGTAAACTGCAGACCCTTCTATCTACCAAGAGGGCTTCCATCTGTAATCATCATCGCTGTATACATCCCCCACAAGCCAACACCACTTTGCCACTCAACGAACTGTATGGAGACATAAACAAACATCACCCAGAGGCAGCGTTTCTGATGGACGGAGACTAACTCGGGGAGACTTAAACCTGTTCTATCTCACTTTTCCCAACCGATCTCCTGCGCCACTAGAGGCACTAAAACTCTAGACCACTTTTGTTCACAGAAACACATATCAGGCCCTCCCATGTCCTCCCTTCAGCAAATCTGACCATGACTATTTTCCTGCTATAGCTGCACCATTGAGAGCATTTTGACTTGCTCCTTCACTGCTTGGTATGGCAAATGTACCACCCTCAATGGCAAAGCGCTACAGGGAGGTGTGGACAGCCCAGTACATCACTGGGGCAGAGCTCCCTGCCATTCAGGACCTCTATACCAGGCAGTGTCAGAGGAAGGCCCCAACAATTGCCAAAGACTCCAGCCACCCAAGCCATAGACCATTCACTCTGCTTCCGTCTGACAAATAGTATCGGAGCATTGGCTCTCGGAACCAACAAGCTCTGAGACAGCTTCGACCCCCAAGTCATAAGACTGCTTAATATCTATAAAACTGGTCAATTATTAATGAATGGTTACCCGGACTACCCTAGCTTACACACTATATACACACTCAAACCAGTGACGGTCTGTGCCGTTTAAGATGAGGGAGGACCATTATTTTCATGAGCATTGCCTTATTCCTATTAAAGCATATTGGATGACTCTCGTTCATAATCCATTCACCCAGTTCAATGTAACATCGATAGGTTTATGTCACTACATGATACTCAAATTTTTACCTATACCCATCATGAAGTTGATACAACCTAGCCTATGAATTAAAGTTTATAACGTAGAGAATTTTGAGTAATAAAGGTAACAAACAGTGACACATTCAATACCGCCTTGCACACGCTTGCCTGCATCTAGCTGATCTAGGGTGTAATCATTAGTCCAACAGTTTCAAACGAGAGTTTCTACTGGACAAATTCAGGTATGTTTATCCGTTTGCTTCTGTTTAAGAAAATGTTTCAACAGAATCGGCGGAATGAATACTTTCCTGATCACTCTTAAACACATTTCACTTTCATAGCAGCCACGTTGTATTCCTTCTCACATCTATGTGCTCTCCTCCTCTCACATTTTCCCTTCGCTTGTGGACTTCAATCCACAACACATCAGCTGTATTTGACCAAGTCAAACCATATCATAAGTGCTACACACAGCCTACATCGTGGTCGCCATATTAGTTAAAGTAATGTCATAGAAATTAATTTGTTCAAAACAACTATTCTCTCTATTTGAGTCAACTATTCACCACATTTGATGCACTGCAGTGCTAGCTCGCTGTAGCATATGCTTTCATTACTAGATTCATTATCTGATCCTTTGATTGGGCGGACAACATGGTCGGCTTATGCTGCAAGAGCTCTGATAGGTTGGAGGACGTGCTCCAGAAGTTGTCATAATCTGCCGTTGAAGTCTGTGGAAGGGGGTGAGAACCATGAGCCTCCTAGGTTTTGTATTGAAGTCAATGTACCCATGGAGGACGGAAGATAGCACCATTGTGCTACCCTACAGAGTGCTGTTGATGCTACTGTAGACCTACATTGCAAAATAGTGTGTTTTAATCAATTATTTGGTGACGTGAAGATATTTAGTATAGTTTTATCTTTTTAAATGTTTCACTATTTTTACTTTTATGGAATTCACTGAGGAGGATGGTTCTCCCCTTCCCCCTCTGAGGAGCCTCCACTGACTCAGACACACACTACACTGACACTCTCACACAAAACCCACACACATTCACATACACTAAATACACACACAGCACACACGCGTACCGACAACACAAACACACACGCATACACATGCACTTTTAGACTCATCATATGCTGCTGGTACTCTGTTCTTTATTTTACTCTTATTAATATTATCATTCCTGACGCCTAGTCTTTACCCCGCTTTCCCATTTGTTTTTTATATTGTTTTAATTAACTGAACCTTTATTTTACTAGGCAAGTCAGTTAAGAACAAATTCTTATTAACAATGACGCCCTACACTGGCCAAACCCGGACGATGCTGGGCCAGTTGTGCGCCGTCCTATGGGACTCCCAATCACGGCCGGTTGTGATACAGTACAGCATTTCACGATTAAGTCTACACCCGTTGTATTTGGCGCATGTGACAAATAACATTTGACACACACACACATACACACACATATCAGTGACGTGTATTCATGGATACCAAGGAAAGCCAGGCTTTCCCCCAAAAATGAAAAAAAAATATATATATATTTATCTTTCGTCTCTCTATGTTTCATAATTTCCTTCAATTCACAAGAGGCTGAATGTACTGTATTTCACCGGAGAAAGCATCCAAGCGAATTAAACAGCCCCCATCTGTCTCTGTAGGTGTAGACCATCTATCTGATGCTGTCTGGTAGCATTGAATGCAAGGGAAACCAGCGAGCATTCAGCTTCCCTTGACAAAATAGACAATCTGCGTTGAGCTAAACTGAGTGAACTCAACTGTGAATGGTCCTGGCGCACCACAAAAAGTGTCAAGGGAAGCAGGTTTGGATTTGGCTTCACTCCTATCTCATCACATCGAGAGCAATACGTCATCGACAGAAACATCTTGAATTGTTACATCTCCTTAAGTTGTTGTCAAGTTGTTAGTCATGGATGGAGATAGGGATTTGGACTTGTGGTTTTACTTAATTCTCCGTACTGGCCAATGATTATAACGGAGATTCTGATCCAACCATACATTCATACATTGTGCCCCTGACCTGAGAGGATGGAAGTTCAAATGTAGCTAGATGTAGAAAGCTAATGTTAACTAGCTAACATTGCCCATAAAGGAAGTTCAAATATAAAAATGAAAGTGTGTACTGTATGACAGAGTCATAGACCGTTTAGTCAACATGATAGAGAGGAGGATGGGTTGATTTTCTCGACAACATGTTTTTCTACTTGCACGAACGAACGCAAACACACACACATAAATCAGAACCGTGGACAACAACATAATATTTAGCTTTTGTTGATTGGACTAAATTGTTTTTGGTATCTTTTAGTTGTCACTGTATTAGACTAAGCAGAGGTGATTTGATGATGTTGAGATGTTAAAGTTGAAATAGTGGAGGCAGCTGCTGTTATCCTTGCGACTTGCGGTAGGTAATTCTCCGTGGTTGTAAATCAATAGTTGTTTATAGTCCCAAAATGTAGGTCATATAACTGTTACATGCAATATGCTTTGTGGACTTCACCGGACAGAGGTTGCTTTCCAGTTTTGTGATGAAACAAAGGTGTGATCGAATTTATTCTGCCACTGTGTCTTCTTATTGTCTCAGCCTTAGGCCTATATATCATGGCGGCAAGGCATATGAACTAAGAGTTTCTAGAGAAAACAACACAATTATCACAATGAATAGGTTGTAATATGGCTTTTATTGGAGGGCTTTGCTTCCCAAGGGATTGTACCCATGCACCACTACTGATACACACACGTACACACACACACGCACGCACGCACGCACGCGCACACACGCACGCACGCACGCACGCACGCACGCACGCACGCACGCACGCACGCACACACACACACACACACACACACACACACACACACACACACACACACACACACACACACACACACACACACACACACATGCGGAACCCATTATTTCCTCCTCCATTATGATCAGTGCAGTGTGTTTGACACACAGTGGACCAGGTACATACTGCTTATTTTATTTCTAAGTGGCCTTGTTGAGTGGCCTGACCCCTGAACTATTAGCTTGTTCTACATACGCTCCTCTGGAGTCAAGACATGGTGAGAGATGGATGGATGGGAAGTGTATGGGAACTAGACAGAAGTCCACAGTGTTTTTCTACTGGTACTGAACGTTATCCTCTACCCACTGTGTTCTCTTATAAACAGTATGTGGTCCTGAACTTCCCACTAGCGTTAAGTAGCGTACCTTCCACATTCCCTGTGTGTTTATAGCCTCATTACTTTAGCAAAGAGGAGGAGGGGTGTGTGTGTGTGTGTGTGTGTGTGTGTGTGTGTGTGTGTGTGTGTGTGTGTGTGTGTGTGTGTGTGTGTGTGTGTGTGTGTGTGTGTGTGTGTGTGTGTGTGTGTGCGCACCCATGGATGTGAGTTCAGAGAAGGATTGAATCCACACAACGTGATGTCATAACAGCATCTCCTTGTGTAATTTGTATAGTTTGTTGCAGGCGTTTCATCACTCAACACAAACGGTTCGGCTGTGTGGAGGTATGGATCGGGGTCCACAGTAGAATGGTCCAATGGAGAAATATCCATCGTCTTTCATTTGACGGTTATTCAAATAGTTATTTATCTCAATCAGAATACAAGCTCAGTTTGTTTGTAGAACTGTGAAATGTTTGTAATTATTTGGGGAAATGAAACAGTGGTTCAGTGGTTCCAGAGACAAGCTGTGTTGGACGATGGTAATGACTAGATAATGTTTCCCATTCCTCTCACTCTCTCCCCTCCATCTCTGTCTTTACTTCTTTCCCTTTCTCATCCCTTCATCTATCACGTGTGTGTGCATGTGCATCTGTGTGTGTGTGTGTGTGTGTGTGTGTGTGTGTGTGTGTGTGTGTGTGTGTGTGTGTGTGTGTGTGTGTGTGTGTGTGTGTGTGTGTGTGTGTGTGTGTGTGTGTGTGTGTGTGTGTGTGTGTGTGTGTGTGTGTGTGTGTGTGCAAGCATGTGTATGTTTGTGTGTGTGTGCAGTACACCGTGTGTGTGTGAGTGAGGGATTTCTTCTTAAGATTTTTAAAGTGTGTGTCTGTATGGAGGTTGTTCCGTTTTTCTCAAAATATTCGTAATTTGATATTTATGTTTTACTATATACCTTTTTCAAGAACCTTGTACGAGTGTGTATCCTGCACACATCCTGTAGAAAACCTCCCTCTCCTCACAGGACAGAGCCAGTGACAGTGACAAGAGGCCATTCACACCATCTCTCCTCCCCCGAGTGCCCTAAGTCCTCAACAAACACTTCACCATGGCAACTGAAAGGTCACCCACCGGTCCAGGGGACGAACGATGGGACAGATAACAGCGTCAGGGTCGGACCGGTGTCACCGACTAGGAAGGAAGCCTTTCAGAGATAGACATCAGACACAGCATAAGAACAGAGAGACAGAAGCAGGGAGAGAGGCTTCCATCACTATCAGTCAGTATCGGCATACAGAGCCACAGCGGAAGGTAGGCGGACAGCTCATATCTTCATGAGGTCATCCTCCTCCCTCCTCCCTCATTTTTCTTATCATCTCTCTTTGTCTAAGATGAATCTGATACTGGGTCTTGAGTAGTGCCCAGAATAGCACTACAAGAGGATGATGTGGGTTTGGTTACAGGACACATTGATTGTGTGAATCATCGGTAGGCAACAACCTCGCAAGAGCCTCAATGTGATAAAATGGGAAACAGGTGGATGGAGCGTTCGATTTAATAATAACCGTGACTTTGTTTTCTGTTGGTGAATTCATTTTTGCTCTATTCCATTAGATTAGAAAACAGACGGAAAACATTAAAGAACCGCATGCTGTTTGAAATGAAAAGGGAAAGAAAGTAATGGTATGTTAATTTATTCATTTATTTTTTCACCTATATTTAACCAGGTAGGCTAGTTGAGAACAAGTTCTCATTTACAACTGCGACCTGGCCAAGATAAAGCAAAGCAGTGTGACACAGACAACAACACAGAGTTACACATGGAATAAACAATAAACAAGCCAATAACACAATAAACAAGTCAATGACACAGTAGAAAAAAAGAAAGTCTGTATACAGTATACAAAAGGCATGAGGAGGAGGGCAATAATAGGCCATAGTAGCGAAGAATTACAATTTAGCAGATTAACACTGGAGTGATAAATGAGCAGATAGTGGTGTGCAAAAGAGCAGAAAAGTAAATAAAAACAATATGGAGATGAGGTAGGTAGATTGGGTGAGCTATTTACAGATGGACTATGTACAGCTGCAGCGATCGGGGTTGGAGTAGCCAGGAGGAAGGCATCGCCAGCCGTAGAGAAATGCTTATTGAAATTTTCGATTATCATGGATTTATTGGTGGTGACCGTGTTACCTAGCCTCAGTGCAGTGGGCAGCTGGGAGGAGGTGATCTTGTTCTCCATGGACTTTACAGTGTCCCAAAACTGTGTGTGCTCAATATGTTTAGTGACATATCTCTTCCTAAAAACCAAGGCACCAAAATAATGATTTCCATTCATTTCCCTACAGACACTTGAAAACAGAAGAACAGACACTCAAATCATATTTGACAGAAAATGGTGAGTGTCAATCCAGAAGAACAAAAACACAGTATGTCAGTGCTCTTTACTCGGCTCGCCATTACTGAAGCCTGGGAGGATAGGGAAGTAATTCATAGATGTTGGCCTACTAAAGATTTACATTGTTACATCTGTTTTCTCACCCTGAAGGTATCTGTGTCTGTCTCAACCTTAATGCTGTGTTCTGCTGAAACAGCTGCTGAGCAGTGGAGTCGACCCCACTCTGAAGAGGACCATGAGGAGGAACACCAGGTAATATGAGCACATGACCCATCTGACAGGGACTGACTGACTGAAAGCCTGCTGCCTGCAGACGCCTGAGAGGAGAGGTACTGGGAGAGAGGGAGGGAGGGGAGGGGGAGGAGGGTTGGAGGACAGAGAAGGAGTGATAAAGTGAGAGACAATGTGACAGAGAGACATGTTCCAAGCACGTTAGATTAATCACGTCACTCCAGTGACTCCTGCAATGGTACAAACGGACGCATTTCATTTCAGAAAGAGCTTGGAATAGCTTACCTACAGTAACAACATGCTCTCTACACATGCTCAGCTGGAGTCCTACACACATCCCTGTGGATATTCTGGTCAGGGAATGGCAGCATGAAGACACAAAGCAGGCATGGAAAAACCTGCTTGGATTGACATGAAGAAGAGAACATATCAACGGAAAAGACCCGAAGTGCCAGGAACAGAACAGGAGTCTCTGTCCTCCAAGGGAAGGACTCATCCACCCATCCCCCCATATTGGATTGACATAAATTCCACAAAATTACCAGGAGATACAATATTGTGTTATTCTCTGTTATGGGTTCACTGCATTTGAAGGGACATCTACTCGAGAGTCAAAGTAGCAAAAAAAAAGTTGCTTTCCATTTTCCCCCATTATATTTTCCAGTTGTCATGCGATACGTGCCTTAAGTGAGTGGGCTCCGCAAAGTCAGACATGACAGGAAAATGTGAGGCTTTCTGCACCATTTATTGAAAATAATGATAGTGGCAACGAAAATAGCATTTAGAGGTCACTTCCCCATGGCCTGCGCTCATCCAGTCAGTCGCCCTATTTAAAGACCAAGATGGACTCTCAGTCACAGTAAATCCTGATCTGAAGTGGCGAGCTGGGATAACGGTCATAAAGAACAATCATGTCACTTCTGTCCTTTTGTCATTGAGGGAGCTGTACAATGCTGTCCACACAGTCTAGTGATAGTCCTGCCACATCTGGCACACATGTATTACCCTTGGAGACCAGGGTTCGATCCCCTGGCCTCAACTCAATCGTCTAGTCCATTAAGGGCAGTTTAAAGCACATAGAATTCGAAATAATACTAGCTACCACCAGGGGTGAAGGATAGTAAGGCGGTATGGTCCGGTAAGGCGTCCGCACCATACCGCGTAGCCTGTGAGGGTACGCCATACCAGTAAAACATGAGCCTATCACAATTAATACAACATGCCCAAACAACTGTAGGCTACTACACCGTTACTTAACACTACTGCATGTCAGAAGCATGAAACATTAGCGAATTGACTGGAATCCGGGTGGTATAGGCTCCAAATTGCTTTGTGGTTTGAGGAGAACACATTTTGTCAAGGCAAAGATGAATGTCCTCACAGACAAAGCGGAGATGAGTGGCCGAGACCGAGGCTTGTGTGAACAACAGTGGATGCATCAATTCAGCCTACAAGTGTAGGCCTAATGACAATCTCAGAATGTCATTACAATACACATAGGTGTTATATAACAGCTGTCTCTTTTCATTCATCACATTGCGGGTGCACAGTGCACTGTTGGGGTTTGGTTCCTGAAATGACTTTGTGAGTGGACGAATGTGCGTGGGTAGCCTACAGGAGAGGCTTTTTAAAGTGATTGTTTGACAATCAGATAAAAACATCATGACTGGTTGTGTTCATGCCACATTAAAAGGCATAGGCGGCCTGTCCATGAGGCTAGGAGAAGCTAAGCTTTCCCTAAAGTAAATTGAATGAAATTTCCAAAATGATCTAGCCTTTTTAGCTTACTCCTGTCTATACATAAATAAACGCAATCACTCAAAATAGGCTACTACACCAGAAAGCACAATTTGGCCACAGAGGATCATTAGCATCTTAAAAATAAGAAACTGTGGATTGTTTTAAATCAGATAGTCTACAATCTAAAAACAAAATGTTCCTGGAGTATCCTTTAGGGGTTCTTCAAAAGGAGACTGTAGAGGAACCCCTATAAGTTCTTTGAAGAACCCTTTAAAAGGATTCTTCAAAGAACCCCTTTTAATGTATCCTCGAAAAACCTTTTGGGGTAAATGTTTGAATTATCCCCTCCCCTGTTGGTATTATTATTATTAATAATAATAATGTGCATAACAATAACAACAATAAAACAATATTTTAGTTCTCAGTGTTTATTTTGATTTTAGTGGCAAAGCAGAATAATAAAATCTAAATGAGGTAACTCTTAGCAGAGTCCAATGGGTATATCTGGCGTGTTGATGTCAATGTGTTGATGTTCTCCATATCCATAGACAGAATGATTTTGCCGTGCATGGTGATCAAACAGGTTTCCTGATATATTCATCAGAGCTGTAGGGAGTGGTAAGTCTGTGAATCCAAAAAATAATCATTATACAGATGATTAACAAAAATGCACACGACTGTATTCATACCTTTTGTGGTGGACGTGAATGAAAAAAACTGTTTCGATAATGGTTTTCATACACATACCTTGTCCATAATGTAGAGGCCTATGGGATAGGGCTAGACGTCCTCCCAGCGAGACACCTGACGACAACTTCCGGTGAAATTGGAGGGCGCGCAATTTAAATAAATAATCATAAAAATTATGGATATTAAACATCTAGGTACATGCAATGGTCTTATATCGGTTAAAAGCTTAAATTATTGTTAATCTAACTGCATTGTCCGATTTACAATAGGCTTTACATCGAAAGCATGCCATGCAATTGTTTGAGGACGGCGCCGCACATCAAAATATGTTTCAACCAGCACAGGTTTCGTAAATTCACAAATAGCGATGAAATATTCACTTACTTTTTGAAAATATTCCTCTGATTTGAAATCCCAAGGGTCCCAGCTACAACATGCATGGTTGTTCTGTTAGATTTAAAAAAGTCTGTTTAGTTGGCGCCATCGATTTGAGTAATCCACTCGTTCAACATGCAGAGAAAGGAATCCAAAAAGTTACTGCTAAACTTTGTTAAAACAAGTTAAAATACATTTATATTTAATCCTCAGGTACCCTAAAATGTAATTAAACTATAATATTTCATACGGAAAGAAGTATGTTCAATAGAAAAGCTAAATTAGCAAGTGAGCGTCCTCTTCGTCGTGCGCGCACAGACTGATTTCCAACTCTGACTCCCAGTACCAAAACTCAAAATTCTTCCTCGTTTGGGAAGAAACAAGCCTGAAACCTTGAACCAAAGACTGTTGACATCTAGCTAAAGTCATAGGAATTTCAATCTGGGAGCTGGAATTGCATAGGACCCATAGCTTTCCAATGAAAGAGCATGGGCTCTCAAAAGAATTAAAATTCAGATTGTTTTTTCTTTGTATTTTCTCCTACCATATCAATTGTGTTATAGTCTCATACATTATTGTAACATTTCTACAAACTTCAAAGTGTTTTTTATCCAACGGTACCAATATGCATATCCTGGCTTCTGGGCCTGAGTAAAAGGCAGTATACTTTCGGAACATCAGTCAGACAGGAAGTGGAGAAAAATAGACCGTAGCCTGAAGAAGTTTTGAAGAGGTAAGGGAGGAGGATGGTAAATGTGATCTGTATAACATACCAATTGACATACCTTTGTACGCCTCCTTGTCTGTATACCTGCAGACAGATACAAAAGTGAGCAGTTCAGTCATCTGCATCCAATACAGCTACCGTAGCCTTCAACATATTCTAATAGCCTAAATATTCTTACCTTTAGACTGATATGAATTGAATTGTGTCATTTTCTGTTTTAGAAAGATTTGCACAAATATGAAAGAATAGATGGTATCATCATAAAACAATATCAATTTAGATCATACAAGGGACAAACCTTACCTTCAATTGAGGATATCTTTACATTTTTCAGTAAAGTGCCTGCACCTGCTGTCCTTTCAAATTCAAACCCAAGTGTTTCAGTTGGGCACTTAGGTTCCTGTAAGATCCCCCACCAACTAAGGAGGTCCCTTGATGAACCCCACCGCCTATGGGGTTATTGGAAGAACCTTTTGGGGGCCATTTTCAGTGCCAAGAACCCTTCGGTTCTTCAAATTACTTTTAGGATCTTAGCAGAACCCTTGTTGAACCCCTATTTTTTTTAGTGTAGGCTACGCTGTATTCTTTGTAGTATAAAAAAAAAATGCATGCACTTGGGTGTCCTGTACCAGTAAGAAATTAAATCTATTTTCACCCCTGGCTACCACATACTCACTCTCAAGGTCACATTCTCTGGACAAAACCTAATCTGACTAAGTACTTAAACCTTAGGTGTGAAAATGTGGAACATTGAAACTATTTAGTCCATTATCTCTACTTGAACTTTATGGGCTGACCAACAGTGTTTTAAATAGTGATCTAAAGACAGTGTCAAGCACAGCAGCAATCTCTTGTCTGACAGGGCTTTAGATGAAGATGTGATTACGGAGTTAGTACTCTCACAGGTCAATAGTATTGAGTAATTAGACCAATAGAACGTTTATGATCTATTTAGACATATTTGCTTCTATTTAAGGCCAATAACTATTATTCTGTAATGTTTTGAACTGTGTTGAACCTGGCCCTTAGAATGAGCGTTTTTAAATACAATTCTTTGTTGCTAAATAATTGCTTGCCATGAGGTTTTGTCTTTCAGAATATGGTCCAAACGTGAGTCGTCTCCATTCCGTCCAGTACATTAATAGTGACTCACACAGCAGCCTACCACAGCTTCACATTAACTAACCGGAGAGAGCATATTTAGCCCACCTCATCAAAAGAAAAATGCCCATATTTGCTATTTTAAAGGCGAGAATACAGGCCAGCCTCCTCTAACATGCAGAGACGTGAATAACCTATTTCTGTCAGTGTATATTGTCAGTACCACCTATTTATTGCTTCATTCAGCGTGTTTGGAGTTCACCGACAGTGAATGAAGGTTTGGAAATAGCGATGTGAATTAGTCAGATCTTTAAAGGATGCTTACCCAATCCTGCATCCCTTTTTTATTTTTATTTAACTTTTATTTAGGCAAGTCAGTTAAGAACAAATTCTTATTTACAATGACAGCCTACACCGGCCAAACCCGGACGACGCTGGGCCAATTGTGCATCGCCTTATGGAACTCCCAATCACGTCCGAATGTGACGCGGACTGCATTTGAACCAGGGACTGCAGTGATGCCGCTTGCAATGAGACGCAGTGCCTTAGACCGCTGCACCACTCGAGAGGCCAAATAGGATATATCTATACTTCAGTGGAGGTCGGTGATATATCTAAACTGCAGTGGAGGTCGGTGATATATCTAAACTGCAGTGGAGGTCGGTGATATATCTAAACTGCAGTGGAGGTCGGTGATATATCTAAACTGCAGTGGAGGTCGGTGATATATCTAAACTGCAGTGGAGGTCGGTGTTATATCTAAACTGCAGTGGAGGTCGGTGTTATATCTATACTTCAGTGGAGGTCGGTGATATATCTAAACTGCAGTGGAGGTCGGTGTTATATCTAAACTGCAGTGGAGGTCGGTGATATATCTAAACTGCAGTGGAGGTCGGTGTTATATCTAAACTGCAGTGGAGGTCGGTGATATATCTAAACTGCAGTGGAGGTCGGTGATATATCTAAACTGCAGTGGAGGTCGGTGTTATATCTAAACTGCAGTGGAGGTCGGTGATATATCTAAACTGCAGTGGAGGTCGGTGATATATCTATACTGCAGTGGAGGTCGGTGATATATCTAAACTGCAGTGGAGGTCGGTGATATATCTATACTTCAGTGGAGGTCGGTGATATATCTAAACTGCAGTGGAGGTCGGTGATATATCTATACTTCAGTGGAGGTCGGTGTTATATCTAAACTGCAGTGGAGGTCGGTGATATATCTAAACTTCAGTGGAGGTCGGTGATATATCTATACTTCAGTGGAGGTCGGTGATATATCTAAACTTCAGTGGAGGTCGGTGATATATCTAAACTGCAGTGGAGGTCGGTGATATATCTAAACTGCAGTGGAGGTCGGTGTTATATCTAAACTGCAGTGGAGGTCGGTGATATATCTAAACTGCAGTGGAGGTCGGTGATATATCTAAACTGCAGTGGAGGTCGGTGATATATCTATACTTCAGTGGAGGTCGGTGATATATCTAAACTGCAGTGGAGGTCGGTGATATATCTAAACTGCAGTGGAGGTCGGTGATATATCTAAACTGCAGTGGAGGTCGGTGATATATCTAAACTGCAGTGGAGGTCGGTGATATATCTAAACTTCAGTGGAGGTCGGTGATATATCTAAACTGCAGTGGAGGTCGGTGATATATCTATACTTCAGTGGAGGTCGGTGATATATCTAAACTTGTCACGATCGTGTGGAGGAGAGACGGACCAAAACGCAGCATGTGGAAAATAAGCCATCTTCTTTTATTATAACGACGAAGATGAACATGAAACGAAACACTTATACAAACTATACAAAAGGATAAGGGGCAGCACCAGGATAAGGGGCAGCACCAGGATAAGGGGCAGCTCCGGACTGAGGTACGGCAGCACCGGACTGAAGGGCAGCACCGGACTGAAGGGCAGCACCGGACTGAAGGGCAGCACCGGACTGAATGGCGGATCCTGGCTGGCTGGCTCTGGCGGATCCTGGCTGGCTGGCGGATCCTGGCTGGCCGGCTCTGGCGGATCCTGGCTGGCCGGCTCTGGCGGATCCTGGCTGGCCGGCTCATGGCTGGCTGACGGATCTGGCTGCTCATGGCTGGCTGACGGATCTGGCTGCTCATGGCTGGCTGACGGATCTGGCTGCTCATGGCTGGCTGACGGATCTGGCTGCTCATGGCTGGCTGACGGACCTGGCTGCTCATGGCTGGCTGACGGACCTGGCTGCTCATGGCTGGCTGACGGACCTGGCTGCTCATGGCTGGCTGACGGACCTGGCTGCTCATGGCTGGCTGACGGACCTGGCTGCTCATGGCTGGCTGACGGACCTGGCTGCTCATGGCTGGCTGACGGCTCTGGCTGCTCATGGCTGGCTGGCGGCTCTGGCAGATCCTGTCTGGTTGGCGGCTCTGGCAGATCCTGTCTGGTTGGCGGCAATGGCAGATCCTGTCTGGTTGGCGGCTCTGGCAGATCCTGTCTGGTTGGCGGCTCTGGCAGATCCTGTCTGACGAATGGCTCTAGCGGCTCCTGACTGACTAACGGCTCTGACGGCTCGGGACAGACTGGCGGCTCTAATGGCTCGGGACAGACGGATGGCTCAGACGGCACTGGGCAGGCGGATGGCTCAGATGGCGCTGGGGAGACGGATGGCTCAGATGGCGCTGGGGAGACGGATGGCTCAGATGGCGCTGGGGAGACGGATGGCTCAGATGGCGCTGGGGAGACGGATGGCTCAGATGGCACTGGGCAGATGGATGGCTCAGATGGCACTGGGCAGACGGATGGCTCAGATGGCACTGGGCAGACGGATGTCTCTGGCCGGATGAGGCGCACTGTAGGCCTGGTGCGTGGTGCCGGAACTGGAGGCACCGGGCTAAGGACACGAACCTTCAGGCTAGTGCGGGGAGAAGGAACAGGGCATACCGGACCCTGGAGACGCACATTAGGCCTAGTGCGTGGTGCCGGAACTGGTGGTACCGGGCTGGGGACACGCATCTCAGGGCTAGTGCGGGGAGCAGCAACAGGACGCACAGGACTCTGGGAACACACAGGAAGCTAGTGCGTGGTGCCGGAACTGGTGGTACCGGGCTGGGGACACGCATCTCAGGGCTAGTGCGGGGAGCAGCAACAGGACGCACAGGACTCTGGGAACACACAGGAAGCTAGTGCGTGGTACCGGACTGGAGACACGCACCATAGGGCTAGTACGTGGAGGAGGAACAGGGCACACTGGACTCTCGAGGCGCACTATAGGCCTGGTGCGTGGTACCGGTACTGGTGGTACCAGGCTGAGGGCACGCACCTCAGGAAAAGTGCGGGAAGAAGGAACAGTGCGTACAGGGCTCAGGAGACGCACAGGAGGCTTCCCAACCTTACCTGGTTGTATGCTCCCCCATATCAACATCTCTCTCTCTTCGCTCTCCTCCAATAACACCAACAACTCCTCAAATGTCTCAATCTCCCATCCTTTCACTTTCCTCCAATCTGTCCAATAACTCCTCCACATTCTCCGACTCATACCTTCGTTTAGCCAACTGCTCCTGATGGTAAGCACGGGGAACTGGCTCAATTCTCCCACTTGACCCAGCCACACTCCCCGTGTGCCCTCCCCCAAGAAATTTTTGGGGTAGCCTCTCGGTCTTCCAGCCACTCTGCCTTGATTTACGCTGCTTGGTCCCATGTTGGTGGGGAATTCTGTCACGATCGTGTGGAGGAGAGACGGACCAAAACGCAGCATGTGGAAAATAAGCCATCTTCTTTTATTATAACGACGAAGATGAACATGAAACGAAACACTTATACAAACTATACAAAAACAACAAACGACCGTGAAGCTACAAACGCAAGTGCACACACAAACTACTTACGTTCAACATAGACAATTCCCCACAAACAGCTAAAGCCTATGGTTGCCTTAAATATGGCTCCCAATCAGAGACAACAATAACCAGCTGTCTCTAATTGAGACCCAATTCAGGCAACCATAGACTTTCCTAGATACCTACACTCAACCATAGACACAGCTAGACTACTATACTAAACATAAACCCAACTACTCTAATAAACCCCCTAAACCTTACAACCACCCTAGACACTACAAAAAAACACATACATTTCCCATGTCACACCCTGACCTAACTAAAATAATTAAGAAAACAAAGAATACTAAGGCCAGGGCGTGACAAAACTGCAGTGGAGGTCGGTGATATATCTAAACTGCAGTGGAGGTCGGTGATATATCTAAACTGCAGTGGAGGTCGGTGATATATCTAAACTTCAGTGGAGGTCGGTGTTATATCTATACTTCAGTGGAGGTCGGTGATATATCTATACTTCAGTGGAGGTCGGTGATATATCTATACTTCAGTGGAGGTCGGTGTTATATCTAAACTTCAGTGGAGGTCGGTGATATATCTATACTTCAGTGGAGGTCGGTGATATATCTATACTTCAGTGGAGGTCGGTGATATATCTATACTTCAGTGGAGGTCGGTGTTATATCTATACTTCAGTGGAGGTCGGTGTTATATCTAAACTTCAGTGGAGGTCGGTGATATATCTATACTTCAGTGGAGGTCGGTGATATATCTATACTTCAGTGGAGGTCGGTGATATATCTATACTTCAGTGGAGGTCGGTGATATATCTATACTTCAGTGGAGGTCGGTGTTATATCTATACTTCAGTGGAGGTCGGTGATATATCTATACTTCAGTGGAGGTCGGTGTTATATCTATACTTCAGTGGAGGTCGGTGTTATATCTATACTTCAGTGGAGGTCGGTGTTATATCTAAACTTCAGTGGAGGTCGGTGATATATCTATACTTCAGTGGAGGTCGGTGTTATATCTAAACTGCAGTGGAGGTCGGTGATATATCTAAACTTCAGTGGAGGTCGGTGATATATCTATACTTCAGTGGAGGTCGGTGTTATATCTAAACTTCAGTGGAGGTCGGTGATATATCTAAACTTCAGTGGAGGTCGGTGATATATCTATACTTCAGTGGAGGTCGGTGATATATCTAAACTTCAGTGGAGGTCGGTGATATATCTATACTTCAGTGGAGGTCGGTGATATATCTAAACTTCAGTGGAGGTCGGTGATATATCTAAACTTCAGTGGAGGTCGGTGATATATCTAAACTTCAGTGGAGGTCGGTGATATATCTATACTTCAGTGGAGGTCGGTGATATATCTAAACTTCAGTGGAGGTCGGTGATATATCTAAACTTCAGTGGAGGTCGGTGATATATCTCAACTTCAGTGGAGGTCGGTGATATATCTAAACTGCAGTGGAGGTCGGTGATATATCTCAACTTCAGTGGAGGTCGGTGATATATCTATACTGCAGTGGAGGTCGGTGATATATCTAAACTGCAGTGGAGGTCGGTGATATATCTAAACTGCAGTGGAGGTCGGTGATATATCTAAACTGCAGTGGAGGTCGGTGATATATCTAAACTGCAGTGGAGGTCGGTGATATATCTAAACTGCAGTGGAGGTCGGTGATATATCTATACTTCAGTGGAGGTCGGTGATATATCTAAACTGCAGTGGAGGTCGGTGATATATCTAAACTGCAGTGGAGGTCGGTGATATATCTAAACTGCAGTGGAGGTCGGTGATATATCTAAACTGCAGTGGAGGTCGGTGATATATCTAAACTGCAGTGGAGGTCGGTGATATATCTATACTTCAGTGGAGGTCGGTGATATATCTAAACTGCAGTGGAGGTCGGTGATATATCTAAACTGCAGTGGAGGTCGGTGATATATCTAAACTTCAGTGGAGGTCGGTGATATATCTAAACTTCAGTGGAGGTCGGTGATATATCTAAACTTCAGTGGAGGTCGGTGATATATCTAAACTGCAGTGGAGGTCGGTGATATATCTAAACTGCAGTGGAGGTCGGTGTTATATCTAAACTGCAGTGGAGGTCGGTGATATATCTAAACTGCAGTGGAGGTCGGTGATATATCTAAACTGCAGTGGAGGTCGGTGATATATCTAAACTGCAGTGGAGGTCGGTGATATATCTATACTTCAGTGGAGGTCGGTGATATATCTATACTTCAGTGGAGGTCGGTGATATATCTAAACGTCAGTGGAGGTCGGTGATATATCTAAACTTCAGTGGAGGTCGGTGATATATCTAAACTTCAGTGGAGGTCGGTGATATATCTATACTGCAGTGGAGGTCGGTGATATATCTATACTTCAGTGGAGGTCGGTGATATATCTATACTGCAGTGGAGGTCGGTGATATATCTAAACTTCAGTGGAGGTCGGTGATATATCTATACTGCAGTGGAGGTCGGTGATATATCTATACTTCAGTGGAGGTCGGTGATATATCTAAACTGCAGTGGAGGTCGGTGATATATCTCAACTTCAGTGGAGGTCGGTGATATATCTAAACTGCAGTGGAGGTCGGTGATATATCTCAACTTCAGTGGAGGTCGGTGATATATCTAAACTGCAGTGGAGGTCGGTGATATATCTATACTTCAGTGGAGGTCGGTGATATATCTAAACTGCAGTGGAGGTCGGTGATATATCTAAACTGCAGTGGAGGTCGGTGATATATCTAAACTTCAGTGGAGGTCGGTGATATATCTAAACTTCAGTGGAGGTCGGTGATATATCTAAACTGCAGTGGAGGTCGGTGATATATCTAAACTGCAGTGGAGGTCGGTGTTATATCTAAACTGCAGTGGAGGTCGGTGATATATCTAAACTGCAGTGGAGGTCGGTGATATATCTAAACTGCAGTGGAGGTCGGTGTTATATCTAAACTGCAGTGGAGGTCGGTGATATATCTAAACTGCAGTGGAGGTCGGTGATATATCTAAACTGCAGTGGAGGTCGGTGATATATCTAAACTGCAGTGGAGGTCGGTGATATATCTATACTTCAGTGGAGGTCGGTGATATATCTAAACTTGTCACGATCGTGTGGAGGAGAGACGGACCAAAACGCAGCATGTGGAAAATAAGCCATCTTCTTTTATTATAACGACGAAGATGAACATGAAACGAAACACTTATACAAACTATACAAAAGGATAAGGGGCAGCACCAGGATAAGGGGCAGCACCAGGATAAGGGGCAGCCCCAGGATAAGGGGCAGCTCCGGACTGAGGTACGGCAGCACCGGACTGAAGGGCAGCACCGGACTGAAGGGCAGCACCGGACTGAATGGCGGATCCTGGCTGGCTGGCTCTGGCGGATCCTGGCTGGCTGGCGGATCCTGGCTGGCCGGCTCTGGCGGATCCTGGCTGGCCGGCTCTGGCGGATCCTGGCTGGACGGCTCATGGCTGGCTGACGGATCTGGCTGCTCATGGCTGGCTGACGGATCTGGCTGCTCATGGCTGGCTGACGGATCTGGCTGCTCATGGCTGGCTGACGGATCTGGCTGCTCATGGCTGGCTGACGGACCTGGCTGCTCATGGCTGGCTGACGGACCTGGCTGCTCATGGCTGGCTGACGGACCTGGCTGCTCATGGCTGGCTGACGGACCTGGCTGCTCATGGCTGGCTGACGGACCTGGCTGCTCATGGCTGGCTGACGGACCTGGCTGCTCATGGCTGGCTGACGGCTCTGGCTGCTCATGGCTGGCTGGCGGCTCTGGCAGATCCTGTCTGGTTGGCGGCTCTGGCAGATCCTGTCTGGTTGGCGGCTCTGGCAGATCCTGTCTGGTTGGCGGCTCTGGCAGATCCTGTCTGGTTGGCGGCTCTGGCAGATCCTGTCTGGTTGGCGGCTCTGGCAGATCCTGTCTGACGAATGGCTCTAGCGGCTCCTGACTGACTAACGGCTCTGACGGCTCGGGACAGACTGGCGGCTCTAATGGCTCGGGACAGACGGATGGCTCAGACGGCACTGGGCAGGCGGATGGCTCAGATGGCGCTGGGGAGACGGATGGCTCAGATGGCGCTGGGGAGACGGATGGCTCAGATGGCGCTGGGGAGACGGATGGCTCAGATGGCGCTGGGGAGACGGATGGCTCAGATGGCACTGGGCAGATGGATGGCTCAGATGGCACTGGGCAGACGGATGGCTCAGATGGCACTGGGCAGACGGATGTCTCTGGCCGGATGAGGCGCACTGTAGGCCTGGTGCGTGGTGCCGGAACTGGAGGCACCGGGCTAAGGACACGAACCTTCAGGCTAGTGCGGGGAGAAGGAACAGGGCATACCGGACCCTGGAGACGCACATTAGGCCTAGTGCGTGGTGCCGGAACTGGTGGTACCGGGCTGGGGACACGCATCTCAGGGCTAGTGCGGGGAGCAGCAACAGGATGCACAGGACTCTGGGAACACACAGGAAGCTAGTGCGTGGTGCCGGAACTGGTGGTACCGGGCTGGGGACACGCATCTCAGGGCTAGTGCGGGGAGCAGCAACAGGACGCACAGGACTCTGGGAACACACAGGAAGCTAGTGCGTGGTACCGGACTGGAGACACGCACCATAGGGCTAGTACGTGGAGGAGGAACAGGGCACACTGGACTCTCGAGGCGCACTATAGGCCTGGTGCGTGGTACCGGTACTGGTGGTACCAGGCTGAGGGCACGCACCTCAGGAAAAGTGCGGGAAGAAGGAACAGTGCGTACAGGGCTCAGGAGACGCACAGGAGGCTTCCCAACCTTACCTGGTTGTATGCTCCCCCATATCAACATCTCTCTCTCTTCGCTCTCCTCCAATAACACCAACAACTCCTCAAATGTCTCATAATCTCCCATCCTTTCACTTTCCTCCAATCTGTCCAATAACTCCTCCACATTCTCCGACTCATACCTTCGTTTAGCCAACTGCTCCTGATGGTAAGCACGGGGAACTGGCTCAATTCTCCCACTTGACCCAGCCACACTCCCCGTGTGCCCTCCCCCAAGAAATTTTTGGGGTAGCCTCTCGGTCTTCCAGCCACTCTGCCTTGATTTACGCTGCTTGGTCCCATGTTGGTGGGGAATTCTGTCACGATCGTGTGGAGGAGAGACGGACCAAAACGCAGCATGTGGAAAATAAGCCATCTTCTTTTATTATAACGACGAAGATGAACATGAAACGAAACACTTATACAAACTATACAAAAACAACAAACGACCGTGAAGCTACAAACGCAAGTGCACACACAAACTACTTACGTTCAACATAGACAATTCCCCACAAACAGCTAAAGCCTATGGTTGCCTTAAATATGGCTCCCAATCAGAGACAACAATAACCAGCTGTCTCTAATTGAGACCCAATTCAGGCAACCATAGACTTTCCTAGATACCTACACTCAACCATAGACACAGCTAGACTACTATACTAAACATAAACCCAACTACTCTAATAAACCCCCTAAACCTTACAACCACCCTAGACACTACAAAAAAACACATACATTTCCCATGTCACACCCTGACCTAACTAAAATAATTAAGAAAACAAAGAATACTAAGGCCAGGGCGTGACAAAACTGCAGTGGAGGTCGGTGATATATCTAAACTGCAGTGGAGGTCGGTGATATATCTAAACTTCAGTGGAGGTCGGTGATATATCTCAACTTCAGTGGAGGTCGGTGATATATCTAAACTTCAGTGGAGGTCGGTGATATATCTAAACTTCAGTGGAGGTCGGTGATATATCTATACTGCAGTGGAGGTCGGTGATATATCTAAACTGCAGTGGAGGTCGGTGATATATCTAAACTTCAGTGGAGGTCGGTGATATATCTAAACTTCAGTGGAGGTCGGTGATATATCTATACTTCAGTGGAGGTCGGTGATATATCTAAACTGCAGTGGAGGTCGGTGATATATCTAAACTTCAGTGGAGGTCGGTGATATATCTAAACTTCAGTGGAGGTCGGTGATATATCTAAACTGCAGTGGAGGTCGGTGATATATCTAAACTGCAGTGGAGGTCGGTGATATATCTAAACTGCAGTGGAGGTCGGTGATATATCTATACTTCAGTGGAGGTCGGTGATATATCTAAACTTCAGTGGAGGTCGGTGATATATCTAAACTGCAGTGGAGGTCGGTGATATATCTATACTTCAGTGGAGGTCGGTGATATATCTATACTTCAGTGGACGTCGGTGATATATCTAAACTGCAGTGGAGGTCGGTGATATATCTAAACTGCAGTGGAGGTCGGTGATATATCTAAACTGCAGTGGAGGTCGGTGATATTTCTAAACTGCAGTGGAGGTCGGTGTTATATCTCAACTGCAGTGGAGGTCGGTGTTATATCTAAACTGCAGTGGAGGTCGGTGATATATCTAAACTTCAGTGGAGGTCGGTGATATATCTAAACTGCAGTGGAGGTCGGTGATATATCTAAACTTCAGTGGAGGTCGGTGATATATCTATACTTCAGTGGACGTCGGTGATATATCTAAACTGCAGTGGAGGTCGGTGATATATCTAAACTGCAGTGGAGGTCGGTGATATATCTAAACTGCAGTGGAGGTCGGTGATATATCTAAACTGCAGTGGAGGTCGGTGATATTTCTAAACTGCAGTGGAGGTCGGTGTTATATCTCAACTGCAGTGGAGGTCGGTGTTATATCTAAACTGCAGTGGAGGTCGGTGATATATCTAAACTTCAGTGGAGGTCGGTGATATATCTAAACTGCAGTGGAGGTCGGTGATATATCTAAACTTCAGTGGAGGTCGGTGATATATCTAAACTGCAGTGGAGGTCGGTGATATATCTAAACTGCAGTGGAGGTCGGTGATATATCTATACTTCAGTGGAGGTCGGTGATATATCTAAACTGCAGTGGAGGTCGGTGATATATCTAAACTTCAGTGGAGGTCGGTGATATATCTAAACTGCAGTGGAGGTCGGTGATATTTCTAAACTGCAGTGGAGGTCGGTGTTATATCTCAACTGCAGTGGAGGTCGGTGTTATATCTAAACTGCAGTGGAGGTCGGTGATATATCTAAACTTCAGTGGAGGTCGGTGATATATCTAAACTGCAGTGGAGGTCGTGATATATCTAAACTTCAGTGGAGGTCGGTGATATATCTAAACTGCAGTGGAGGTCGGTGATATATCTAAACTGCAGTGGAGGTCGGTGATATATCTATACTTCAGTGGAGGTCGGTGATATATCTAAACTGCAGTGGAGGTCAGTGTTATATCTAAACTTCAGTGGAGGTCGGTGATATATCTAAACTGCAGTGGAGGTCGGTGTTATATCTAAACTTCAGTGGAGGTCGGTGATATATCTAAACTTCAGTGGAGGTCGGTGATATATCTAAACTTCAGTGGAGGTCGGTGATATATCTAAACTGCAGTGGAGGTCGGTGATATATCTAAACTGCAGTGGAGGTCGGTGATATATCTAAACTGCAGTGGAGGTCGGTGATATTTCTAAACTGCAGTGGAGGTCGGTGATATATCTAAACTTCAGTGGAGGTCGGTGATATATCTAAACTGCAGTGGAGGTCGGTGATATATCTAAACTTCAGTGGAGGTCGGTGATATATCTAAACTGCAGTGGAGGTCGGTGATATATCTAAACTGCAGTGGAGGTCGGTGATATATCTAAACTGCAGTGGAGGTCGGTGATATATCTAAACTGCAGTGGAGGTCGGTGATATATCTCAACTGCAGTGGAGGTCGGTGATATATCTCAACTGCAGTGGAGGTCAGTGATATATCTAAACTTCAGTGGAGGTCGGTGATATATCTAAACTTCAGTGGAGGTCGGTGATATATCTAAACTGCAGTGGAGGTCGGTGATATATCTAAACTGCAGTGGAGGTCGGTGATATATCTAAACTGCAGTGGAGGTCGGTGATATATCTAAACTGCAGTGGAGGTCGGTGATATATCTCAACTGCAGTGGAGGTCGGTGATATATCTCAACTGCAGTGGAGGTCAGTGATATATCTAAACTTCAGTGGAGGTCGGTGATATATCTAAACTGCAGTGGAGGTCGGTGTTATATCTAAACTTCAGTGGAGGTCGGTAATATATCTAAACTTCAGTGGAGGTCGGTGATATATCTAAACTGCAGTGGAGGTCGGTGTTATATCTAAACTTCAGTGGAGGTCGGTGATATATCTAAACTGCAGTGGAGGTCGGTGATATATCTAAACTGCAGTGGAGGTCGGTGTTATATCTAAACTGCAGTGGAGGTCGGTGTTATATCTAAACTTCAGTGGAGGTCGGTGATATATCTAAACTGCAGTGGAGGTCGGTGTTATATCTAAACTTCAGTGGAGGTCGGTAATATATCTAAACTTCAGTGGAGGTCAGTGATATATCTAAACTGCAGTGGAGGTCGGTGATATATCTAAACTGCAGTGGAGGTCGGTGTTATATCTAAACTGCAGTGGAGGTCGGTGTTATATCTAAACTTCAGTGGAGGTCCGTGATATATCTAAACTGCAGTGGAGGTCGGTAATATATCTAAACTTCAGTGGAGGTCGGTGATATATCTAAATTTCAGTGGAGGTCCGTGTTATATCTAAACTGCAGTGGAGGTCGGTGTTATATCTAAACTTCAGTGGAGGTCCGTGATATATCTAAACTGCAGTGGAGGTCGGTAATATATCTAAACTTCAGTGGAGGTCGGTGATATATCTAAATTTCAGTGGAGGTCGGTAATATATCTAAACTTCAGTGGAGGTCGGTGATATATCTAAACTTCAGTGGAGGTCGGTGATATATCTAAACTGCAGTGGAGGTCGGTGATATATCTAAACTGCAGTGGAGGTCGGTGATATATCTAAACTGCAGTGGAGGTCGGTGATATATCTAAACTTCAGTGGAGGTCGGTGATATCAAATCAAATCAAATCAAATTGTATTAGTCACATACACATGGTTAGCAGATGTTAATGCGAGTGTAGCGAAATGCTTGTGCTTCTAGTTCCGACAATGCAGTAATAACCAACAGTAATCTAACCTAACAATTCCACAACTACTACCTTATACACACACACAAGTGTAAAGGGATAAAGAATATGTACATAAAGATATATGAATGAGTGGTGGTACAGAACGGCATGGCAAGATGCAGTAGATGGTATAGAGTACGGTATATACATATGAGATGAGTACTGTAGGGTATGTAAACATAAAGTGGCATAGTTTAAAGTGGCTAGTGGTACATGTATTACATAAAGATGGCAAGATGCAGTAGATGATATAGAGTACAGTATATACATATGAGATGGGTAATGTAGGGTATGTAAACATTATATTAAGTGGCATTGTTTAAAGTGGCTAGTGGTACATTTTTACATAATTTCCATCAATTCCCATTTTTAAAGTGGCTGGAGTTGAGTCAGTATGTTGGCAGCGGCCGCTAAATGTTAGTGGTGGCTGTTTAACAGTCTGATGGCCTTGAGATAGAAGCTGTTTTTCAGTCTCTCGGTCCCTGCTTTGATGCACCTGTACTGACCTCGCCTTCTGGATGATAGCGGGGTGAACAGGCAGTGGCTTGGGTGGTTGTTGTCCTTGATGATCTTTATGGCCTTCCTGTGACATCGGGTGGTGTAGGTGTCCTGGAGGGCAGGTAGTTTGCCCCCGGTGATGCGTTCTGCAGACCTCACTACCCTCTGGAGAGCCTTACGGTTGTGGACGGAGCAGTTGCCGTACCAGGCGGTGATACAGCCCGACAGGATGCTCTCGATTGTGCATCTGTAGAAGTTTGTGAGTGCTTTTGGTGACAAGCCGAATTTCTTCAGCCTCCTGAGGTTGAAGAGGCGCTGCTGCGCCTTCTTCACAACGCTGTCTGTGTGGGTGGACCAATTCAGTTTGTCCGTGATGTGTACACCGAGGAACTTAAAACTTTCCACCTTCTCCACTACTGACCCGTCGATGTGGATAGGGGGGTGCTCCCTCTGCTGTTTCCTGAAGTCCACAATCATCTCCTTTGTTTTGTTGACGTTGAGTGTGAGGTTATTTTCCTGACACCACACTCCGAGGGCCCTCACCTCCTCCCTGTAGGCCGTCTCGTCGTTGTTGGTAATCAAGCCTACCACTGTAGTGTCATCCGCAAACTTGATGATTGAGTTGGAGGCGTGCATGGCCACGCAGTCGTGGGTGAACAGGGAGTACAGGAGAGGGCTCAGAACGCACCCTTGTGGGGCCCCAGTGTTGAGGATCAGCGGGGTGGAGATGTTGTTACCTACCCTCACCACCTGGGGGCGGCCCGTCAGGAAGTCCAGGACCCAGTTGCACAGGGCGGGGTCGAGACCCAGGGTCTCGAGCTTGATGACGAGTTTGGAGGGTACTATGGTGTTAAATGCTGAGCTGTCATCGATGAACAGCATTCTCACATGGGTATTCCTCTTGTCCAGATGGGTTAGGGCAGTGTGCAGTGTGGTTGCGATTGCGTCGTCTGTGGACCTATTGGGTCGGTAAGCAAATTGGAGTGGGTCTAGGGTGTCCGGTAGGGTGGAGGTGATATGGTCCTTGACTAGTCTCTCAAAGCACTTCATGATGACGGAAGTGAGTGCTACGGGGCGGTAGTCGTTTAGCTCAGTTACCTTAGCTTTCTTGGGAACAGGAACAATGGTGGCCCTCTTGAAGCATGTGGGAACAGCAGACTGGGATAAGGATTGATTGAATATGTCCGTAAACACACCAGCCAGCTGGTCTGCGCATGCTCTGAGGACGCGGCTGGGAATGCCGTCTGGGCCTGCAGCCTTGCGAGGGTTAACACGTTTAAATGTTTTACTCACCTCGGCTGCAGTGAAGGAGAGCCCGCAGGTTTTGGTAGGGGGCCGTGTCAGTGGCACTGTATTGTCCTCAAAGCGGGCAAAAAAGTTGTTTAGCCTGTCTGAGAGCAAGACATCCTGGTCCGCGACGGGGCTGGTTTTCTTTTTGTAATCCGTGATTGACTGTAGACCCTGCCACATACCTCTTGTGTCTGAGCTGTTGAATTGCGACTCGATTTTGTCTCTGTACTGGGACTTAGCCTGTTTGATTGCCTTGCGGAGAGAATAGCTACAC
The DNA here is from genome assembly GCF_045679555.1 of Salvelinus alpinus. Lineage (NCBI taxonomy): Eukaryota > Metazoa > Chordata > Actinopteri > Salmoniformes > Salmonidae > Salvelinus > Salvelinus alpinus. The sequence continues at coordinate 32,773,599 of NC_092107.1, forward strand.
TGTTTGTATTCGGTCATGCTTCCGGTCACCTTGCCCTGGTTAAAAGCAGTGGTTCGCGCTTTCAGTTTCGCGCGAATGCTGCCGTCAATCCACGGTTTCTGGTTTGGGAATGTTTTAATCGTTGCTGTGGGTACGACATCGTCAATGCACTTCCTAATGAACTCGCTCACCGAATCAGCATATTCGTCAATATTGTTGTTGGACGCAATGCGGAACATATTCCAATCCGCGTGATCGAAGCAGTCTTGAAGCGTGGATTCAGATTGGTCGGACCAGCGTTGAACAGACCTGAGCGCGGGAGCTTGTTGTTTTAGTTTCTGTTTGTAGGCTGGAATCAACAAAATGGAGTCGTGGTCAGCTTTTCCGAAAGGGGGGCGGGGGAGGGCCTTATATGCGTCGCGGAAATTAGTATAACATACTAATATTAGTATAATATATTAGTATAATATATAATATATCTAAACTGCAGTGGAGGTCGGTGATATATCTAAACTTCAGTGGAGGTCGGTGATATATCTAAACTGCAGTGGAGGTCGGTGATATATCTAAACTGCAGTGGAGGTCGGTGATATATCTAAACTTCAGTGGAGGTCGGTGATATATCTAAACTGCAGTGGAGGTCGGTGATATATCTAAACTGCAGTGGAGGTCGGTGATATATCTAAACTGCAGTGGAGGTCGGTGATATATCTATACTGCAGTGGAGGTCGGTGATATATCTAAACTGCAGTGGAGGTCGGTGATATATCTAAACTGCAGTGGAGGTCGGTGATATATCTAAACTGCAGTGGAGGTCGGTGATATATCTAAACTGCAGTGGAGGTCGGTGATATATCTATACTTCAGTGGAGGTCGGTGATATATCTCAACTGCAGTGGAGGTCGGTGATATATCTATACTTCAGTGGAGGTCGGTGATATATCTAAACTGCAGTGGAGGTCGGTGCCGTTTAAGGTGAGGGAGGATTATTTATTTTTTCATGAGCATGGCCTTATTTCTATTACATATTGGATGACTGTCATTCATATTCCATTCACCCAGTTCAATGTAACATTGATAGGTTTAGGCTACTGCATGATGCTCGAATGTTCCCTGTACCCATCATGAGGTTGCTACAACCTAGCCTATGAATGAAAGTTTACAACGTAGGTGCTCACAGGTTGAGAGAACATTTTGAGGTGACAGACAGTGACACATGGACAGACAGTGACACATTCAATACATCTGCATCTAGGTGATTTAGGGAACTCCACTGCTAAATTTCTACTCCTCACATGCATCATCAAGCCGTAATAACTCCTACACAGATGGTTAATACATCATTTATAAACACATGCCATACTATAGGCTTTAAGGAATAGGCCTTAAACAGCTTTACATGTTGCTATGCCAAATGTGGCAAATGCTACCCTTTACATAGCATAGTCTTTTTATATAATTCACATGTTCATTTTTCTTCTCTGGTTTAAAGTAGACCAAATGCATCTCCCAGTGAAATACCAATAGTAAATCAATGTCCTGTCCTTACTGATGAGTTCAGAAAACTGTGACTACTGTGGTCGGTTGTGTTCGCGTTGGTTCCTGTCCTGTCATGTCATGCAGTGATTTATTTATTTTCTGTTTGTACTCCGGTAGGCTGCGCTGTGCCCGCGCATCCCTCCGCGCCCCTCACTCCCCGCGCCCCCCTCTACGGTGCTACTGCTCCAGCACCACTGCACGAGAGTAGATTTTAAGCACATTGCGGAGTGGAGGCTAGCTGAACGCGGGCTACTGCTGCAGGACTGATCGGATCGTTCCTTTACAACTTCTATGGATACTTCAAAGTAGCTAAGAGTTACGCCAAAACGGATTTTACACAGAATGGAAGGGTAAGTTGTATTCGTTTCAAATGAATTAAAAATGTTGCTGCAGATATTGAGAGTGAAAGTCGGTTGCAGTAACCTAGTCATTCATTAGCTAGCAGCCGAGCTAGTCCTATTCATTAAACCCGATGCTGAGTGAGTGAATGTGGTGCGGGGGCTTGCTTGGAATGCGGTAAACGGATCTAGAAGGTTGCATTCGCAGGTTTTTAACAGCACGGATGAGTTTGATGGAAGGGCAGGGGAGAGTATAGATCAGCTAAATATTAACAACTACAACGGCGGCTTTTCATCAATACTTGCCCTCCAGCCCCCTCGCATTTGGATCTGTTGCTCGCTGATTTAAATGTATATGACAGGCTGGTCGATATTGTGCAGCCGGGAGGGTAGACACTCGTTGCTGGTTGCGACATTAGGCAGGGCTCCCCAGGGAATGCGAAAGGGAAAGTTGTTGGGAGGTTTTTTCAGCGTATTTGTAATGGAGGAAATAGCTTTTCAAATGCCCAGTACAGTGTCCCAGCCATGAAGAAAGTTGCAAGCATGCGGGGTGAGAACTGAAGTCGGCGACGGTGCAAACCCCGACCAAGAAATATGACATCGTCAGCATCGTGTAGGAAGGAGCTGAATAATCAAGTTAAACGATGCATCTACCGTGGTACACATCTGCACCGAACATAACCCCTAAATTAAATATAAGATAGTGTAAATGATAAATGTGTCTAGATATGTCATCTGATGCATTTATGTATATCCTATGTCACAACATTAAATGATGGGGTGCAGGTGCATCTCCCTATAGCCCTACTCAACTAGAATACGGAACATGGCTCGTAATGGCAGGGAAATAGGGGACTTGTCATGAATAGTTGTAGGGAAGCGTGCTGTTTTGAATGGAAAATAATGTAGTTTATGTATAGAATACAACCCATATAATTTTATATTAATAATATACTCTGGTAGTAGCCTAACCTATAGTTTTACAAAAGCCCAAATAGCGGTGGGTTGTTGCGTGCGCGGCACTTCAATTATCTGGCAACATGGCTTGCTCTCTCTTCGGGAAATTGAAATAAAAAGGTTGAGCTTGAAATGTTTTACCCGCACCACGAAGCCCAGTGCCCCAGCAAATGACCATTGGCTTACACTGCAGCAAAGTACTGTTCAATGAATGGATCAGTTGCTATTATCTTTGCCACGCTCTAAATATAAGCAGCACACCCCACGGTTTGCCTGAGACTGGAATGTGGGCACCAATATAATAGACCATTCTTCATCACAACTAATGCTATGCCACGAGCTGATGCATGGCTGTCCGGCCCAAAACGTTCTTCAAACCAATGTGTGAGTGACACCCTGGATGTAATTGATGCAGGTGGGATACTTATATATGGACAATGCATCTATGACGTTATGAATAATATAAAACAAATATATGCTGTCCAAATTGATAGCATCCAAACTCAGCAGCCACACACGACATGATTTTCAGATTGAGGATGGTGGACAAAGTACCGTTTAGTTATCGACGTGAGGCATGCAAATAGAACGACTGACGCACAGACGTCTGTCTGTCCATCTGCTTCGAGTACCCCGTGGGCGATGAGCGTGAAGAACACTAACGGTGTGTGTTTTAGCGCGCGCATTGGGAAGGTGTTTTCCTGGGCGGTTTTATAGTGGTTATAAGGGTTGTTATATTGTGGAACCATTCAATCCAGATTTGTTTAGCCTATCAGCAGAATTGTGCCTACGGTTTTTGTGGCGGAGCAGCAATTAGTCCTTAATTATCTATCAATTCACAATTTCTCTGGGAAAACGATCCTAATGCCATAGAACATTGACATTGGGCATATTTTGTTTAGGCTAATAGGGTTAATTTGTGTCTCTCTGTGTGTGCAACAACTAAGGTTTGGAATAGGGTTGGGATGTGGTTGTGTGTGCTTTTCTTTTGACTATCTCTCGCTCTCTCTGTCTGTCTATCTCTATCTCTATCTCTATCTCTATCTCTATCTCTATCTCTATCTGTGTGTGGGTTGTGTGCGTTTTGCTTAGTGATCGCGGCTCCGCTCTACAAGAGAGAGGAAGGGACACGGCGTCTCACCTTTCGGTGGGCGAGCGGCGAGGCAGGCAGGGCAGGCCACCAAACAGCTGTCTGTTGCCTTGCTTCGTCGGGCTGCGTTACACCGCGCTGCTTCCCCCTCTGGTTCCTCAACCTGTTACCCCGCACAGACACACAGTAATGTTGGTCTGATTTGAGCCATGCTGTGCTGGTGCTCTAAACAAAAGTCAGATTCAGTGAATGACCTCTCCGCCTCGGGCAGTTCAGTTGTAAGCAGCCTGCCAGTATTGACCTCCAGATGCAGCCTCACAAGGATGCAGCCTCTCCCGGGGGTTGATGAGCGTCTGTTCGTGCCAAATGCCAACACTGTCTGGAGTGACCCCCCCTTTCTCCCTGTGTGTGTGAGGAGGACCGCTCTCAAGCTTCTCTCTCCCCCTCTTCTCTTCAGTGAGGAGGGGGATGGCAGCTGTTGTGTGCTGCTGTTTTGTCCCCTCTGTTTGTGCTATTGTGTGTGCGAGTGTGTGTGTGTGTGTGTGCGAGTGTGTGTGTGCGTGTGTGTGTGTGTGTGTGTGCACGCTACCGTGTTTGTGTCATTGTACTCTACAACTGCTGGAATGCACTTGAATGCTGTTCTGTCAATGTATGAGGTCCTCCAGATTCCCAAACTTATAGCCCACTTCTAATCTAAACATGGGCTATGGATCTTTATCCCCCACCAACTCTCTCTCTCTCTTTCTCTCTCTTTCTCTCTCCTGCTCCTTCTCCTACTCCTCATGTTCCACTCCATTACTATGCAATGATATAATGCTCTTAATAAGGTCCTATGTTTGTAACAACATGTGAATACAATACAACAGTATCACTACACAGGTATAGGAGAAAGGTCATGTAGGCCTAAAGGGTTATCCAGTAGGCTAATCTGATACTAGATCTTTGGTCAGAGGCACTTTTATTTATAGGAGATAGTCATGGCTGGAAGGTTTTACTTCTCTGCGATGCGTTGCTCTGTAAGATATGATGAGTTCATGACTAAGCCCAAGGTTGTTCAGTAGTGGTTTGATGTTTTGTTGACTTTTATGATTGGTGAGACTTCCAAGGGGACAGTGGCGATTGGCTCAGAATTATCTTCCTGTTTGTCGCCATTGGATTTGGCCAATTATCTCTCTGGGATGGCTTTCTGATCCAACACTCGACTGCGGTGTGACAGTGAAATGACAGCCAGGCGAGAGTGTTTCATATCTGTTACATGGCATGTTACAAGAAGTGGCAAATGGTGTCAAATTCAATTGTAGCCAAAGGGAGTAAGCTATTATTTCCTTGTTGTTCAGTTTGCTGATTCTCATGTGATGGATGGCTTGGCTCTATATATGTCTCTGTGCGTGTGGTTTGTGTGTGTGCGTGTGTAGAGTGTGTGTCTGTGTGTGGTTTGTGTGTGTGTCTGTGTGTGTGTCTGTGTGTGTGTGTGTTAGAGCCAGGTTATTGGTTTGCTTGTCATCTAGACTATGTAATAAGACTTTATGCGGCACTGTGCAATAGCCCTATTGGGAATGTGTGTCTGTGTGTCTTTCTGTGTGTGTGTGTGTGTGTGTGTATCTGTCTGTGTGTGTGTGTGTATCTGTCTGTGTGTGTATGTATGTGTGTGTGTGTGTGTGTGTGTGTGTGTGTGTGTGTGTGTGTGTGTGTGTGTGTGTGTGTGTGTGTGTGTGTGTGTGTGTGTGTGTGTGTGTGTGTATCCCTCTCCCTCCTCACCACAGAGTTTAATTTAAAAATCAGAGAGCACTGGTTTGGGAAAAGTTCCCACCGCAGGGAATTGATTTTTGGACAGAGAAGCAGCGTACCTTACAATCTCCAAAGACAGGCCTGGTTAAATAATGATGCCTAAATTATATTAGCAGAGCTATAATTATTCACAAGTAATGACTTATGTCAGCTTTCGTATTGGCTTGGGGGAAAATAAATGAGAATGTTTAATTGATGTTTTCTGCTCACTCCGCCAGAAGTTCATCTCGCTGTGTGTGTTTGTGTGTGTGTGTGTGTGTGTGAATGAGGAAGGTGTGTGTGTGAGAGAGTGTGTGTGTGACTGTGTGTGTGTGCCTTTGTGTGTGTCTGTGTGTGCTAGTGTGCGTGTGTCTGTGTGTGCTAGTGTGTATGTGTCTGCCTGTGTGTGTGTATGTATGTGTCTGCTTGTGAGAGTGTGTATAAGTGGAGAATTACAAAGGAGTAAAAAGGACTCCTCTCTATGTGTGAATAAATGGCACACTAAATGAATAGCAGTGGACATTGTTTAACATGACAAAGAGATTACTGGTAATTATTCCATTGACTGATTGTCGGTCAGGCCTTCTATAGAAGGGCCTTTATTTGAATTACAGCAATTCATTTGCTGCTGTTGGACCTGATTGAGGAGTCCATCCATATCTTGGTATGTTCATTTCCTGGTGTGATGGATCATGAAAGTTGGGGTCTTGCTGAGATGGAGGGAAGTAGAGAATGAGAAAAAAGGAAACAAATGCATTGCTGACAGTAGTGTTGTTTACTGTTATTCTTTGGGGTGTCCTCTAGGACTGAAGAGAGGCTCTACCCTCGTAGGCACATTAAGTAAACTAGAAAGACTCAAGAGGATACTAATGAACAGGGAACTGGGGAGTGTAGAGTATTGAAGGTGAAAACACACACTATGACTACCAGTCAGCATGATGCATAGACATTCCCCGGCCTTGCCACCCTAACCCAGTATCCAGCATGTGTTGTAGTGCCAGTGGAGTGCCTTGCAGAGAGCATGGCGTGACGTGATGCAGTGTTGCCCAAGCAAGCAGTATTCCTTACATGCACCTGGGTGCCCTGCCCTGTAATGCCTGTGTGGAGCTCACTGGCTGACTGGCTGGCTGGCTGGTTGACTGACTGGCTGGCTGGTGCCAGGGCAGAATGGTATCAAGCCTCTTTACCTCCCTGACGTTGTGTGTCCCAGCCTCCCTGATCGCTGGAGCCAGTCCCTGTCCAATGTGTCTCTGGGGCAGAGGAGCAGTAGGGCAGGGGGACAGGGAGACAGGGGCAGGGGGACAGGGAGACAGGGGCAGGGGAGCAGTAGGGCAGGGGGACAGGGAGACAGGGGAGCAGTAGGGCAGGGGGACAGGGAGACAGGGGCAGGGGAGCAGTAGGGCAGGGGGACAGGGAGACAGGGGAGCAGGAGGGCAGGGGGACAGGGAGACAGGGGCAGGGGACAGGGAGACAGGGGAGCAGTAGGGCAGGGGGACAGGAAGACAGGGAGACAGGGGCAGGGGGACAGGGAGACAAGGGCCGTGGAGCAGGGGGACAGGGGTAGGGGGACAGGGGCAGGGGAGCAGGAGGGCAGGGGGACAGGGAGACAGGGGAGCAGGAGGGCAGGGAGACAGGGGCAGGAGGGCAGGGGGACAGGACGGCAGGGGAACAGGGGGACAGGAGAAGGGGGGCAGGGGGACAGGGGAGCAGGAGGGCAGGGGAGCAGGGAGACAGGGAGACAGGGAGACAGGGGAGCAGGAGGGCAGGGGAGCAGGGAGACAGGAGGGCAGGGGGACAGGGAGACAGAGGCAGGGGAGCAGGGTGGCCAGGGATGCAGGGATGCAGGGATGCAGGGATGGGGGAAGGAGTGCATGGAGACAGGGATAGGGGGGCAGGCTGCAGTCTGGCCTGTCAATCACACAGCAGACTGGACCAGCAGGGCACCACCAGCAGGGCAAGCATAGAGATTTGAAAAGCTATCAAATTACCTTTTCTTTTTCAGATGTAGGATTTTATTTTGATCACCCTGTTGCAAGATAACTTTCTTGCAGTGCAGGACATTTAAAACTTGTACTGTATTTGAGGTTTAAAATGGTTTCTGCAGTTTGTAATTTCCACTTTTTAATTTCAGACTTTTAACTTACGAAATATGTATCAACCTCTACAAAAATGTCCATTAATTATATGTCAAATAATAATTCACATTTCCCGTTCCTGCAGGATAATTTTTTTGCTGTAGCAAACTGGCTCAAATTAAGATCCTACATCTGTAGCTCGCTACCGGTAAATGATTGCAATTTTACAGAGTTTTTCCTTTGATTTCTTTCTTTGGCAGAGTGCAAAGGCCAGGGCCGTAGCTAAATATGAAGTCACCGATGTCCGGACCTCATTAATGTTTTCGAATAATACAATAAATAAATAAAACATGTTTATATTTTAGGCACTCATTTGGGGTCTCAGCTTACTGTTGAGAGATACAATAGTAGAATATACAAGGTACAATTTCAGAACTTGGTTGTGCATCAGCAGTTTTTCTCTTGTTAAACAGTGCCTTCAGAAAGTATTCACGCCCCTTGTGTCACGATCGTTGTTGTAAGAATCGGACCAAAATGCAGCGTGGTTTGGGTTCATCATCTTTATTACGTGAACCGGCAAAAAAACTATAAAGAACAAAACGAACGTGAAGCTATGCAGTGCTCAAGGCAACTAAACACAAACAAGATCCCACAACAAACAGGTGGGAAAAGGCTGCCTAAATATGATCCTCAATCAGAGACAACGATAGACAGCTGCCTCTGATTAGGAACCATACCAAGCCAACCTAGAAATAAAGAAACTAGAATGCCCACCCTAGTCACACCCCGACCTAACCAAAATAGAGAATAAAGGATCTCTAAGGTCAGGGCGTGACACCTTGACTTATTCCACATTTTGTTGTGTTACAGCCTGAATTCAAAGTGGATAAAAACTTTACTTTTTCTCACCCATCTACACATTACGCCGCAATATCAAAGTGAAAACATGTTTAGCTAATTTATTGAAAATTAAATATCTCATTTACATAATTATTCACACCCATGAGTCAATATTTTGTAGAAGCACATTTGGCAGCAATTACAGCTGTCTTTCTGGGTAAGTCTAAGTGCTTTCCACACCTGGATTGTGCAACATAAGTCCATTATTATTTTCAAAATTGTTCAAGCTCTGTCAAATTGGTTGTTGATCATTGCTAGACAACCATTTTCAGGTCTTGCCATAGATTTTCAATTTCACTTACGTCTTCTACGTAAGCAACTCCAGTGTAGATTTGGCCTTGTGTTTTAGGTTATTGTCCTGCTGAAAGGTGAATTCATCTCCTAGTGTCTGTTGGAAAGCAGACTGAATCAGGTTTTCCTCTAGGATTTTGCCTGTGCTTAGCTCCATTCTGTAATTTTTTTATCCTGAAAAACTCCACAGTGCTTAACGATTACAATCATACCCATAACATGATGCAGCAACCACTATGCTTGAAAATATGGAGAATGGTACTCAGTAATGTATTGGATTGGATTTGCCCCAAACTTAGCACTTCATATTCAGGACAAAAAATGTACTTATTTAGGTTTGACATAACAAAGGGGTTGAATACTTATTGACTCAAGACATTTTAGCTTTCATTTTGAATGAATTTGTAAACATTTTTAAAAACATAATTCCACTTTGACATTATGGGGTATTGTGTGTAGGCCAGTGACATTTTTTCTCTCTCAATTTAATCCATTTTAAATGCAGGCTGTAAAACAACAAAATGGGGGAAAGATCAAGTGATGTGAATACTTTCTGAAGGCACTGTACTTTACTCACTGACAGTCACTCAATGAACCCAAAATGAAGATTTGTTTAGATTGGTAAATTAGTCTAGTTAGTCTAGACAGCTACAGTTGTAGTCGGAATTGTACATACTCCTTAGCCAAATACATTTAAACTCAGTTTTTCACAATTCCTGACATTTAATCCTCGTAAAATTTCCCTGTCGTAGGTCAGTTAGGATCGCCACTTTATTTTAAGAATGTGAAATGTCAGAATAATAGTAGAGCTAAAGATTAATTTCAGCTTTTATTTATTTCATCACATTCCCAATGGGTCAGAAGTTTACATACACTCAATTAGTATTTGGTAGCATTGCCTTTAAATTGTATAACTTGGGTCAAACGTTTCGGGTAGCCTTCCACAAACTTCCCACAATAAGTGGGGTGAATTTTGGCCCATTCCTCCTGACAGAGCTGGTGTAACTGAGTCAGGTTTGTAAGCCTCCTTGCTCTCACACGCTTTTTCAGTTCTGCCCACAAATTTTCTATAGGATTGAGGTCAGGGTTTGTACCTTGACTTTGTTGTCCTTAAGCCATTTTGCCACAGCTTTGGAAGTATGCTTGGGGTCATTGTCCATTTGGAAGACCCATTTGCACCAAGCTTTAACTTCCTGACTGATGTCTTGAGATGTTGCTTCAATATATCCACATCATTTTCTTCCTCATGATGCCATCTATTTTGTGATGTACACCAGTCCCTCCTGCAGCAAAGCACCCCCACAACATGATGCTGCCACCCCTGTGCTTCATGGTTGGGATGGTGTTCTTCTGCTAGCAAGCCTCCCCCTTTTTCCTCCAAACATAATGATGGTCATTATGGCCAAACAGTTATATTTTTTTTCATCAGACCAGAGGACATTTCTCCAAAAAGTATGATTTTTGTCTCTATGTGCAGTTGCAAACCGTAGTCTGGCTTTTTTATGTTGGTTTTGGAGCAGTGGCTTCTTCCTTGCTGAGCGGCCTTTCAGGTTCTGTCGATATTGGACTCATTTTACTGTGGATATAGATTCTTTTGTACCTGTTTCCTCCAGCATCTTCACAAGGTCCTTTGCTGTTGTTCTGGGATTGATTTGCACTTTTTGCACCAAAGTACGTTCATCACTAGGAGACAGAATGCGTCTCCTTCCTGTGTGGTATGATGGCTGCGTGGTCCCATGGTGTTTATATTTGCTTACAATTGTTTGTACAGATGAACGTGTACCTTCAGGCGTTTGGAAATTGCTCCCAAGGATGAACCAGACTTGTGGATTTCAACAATAGTCTTGGCTGATTTATTTTTATTTTCCCATGATGTCAAGCACAGAGGCACTGAGTTTGAAGGTAGGCCTTGAAGTACATCCACAGGTACACCTCCAATTGACTCAAATTATATCAATTAGCCTGTCAGAAGCTTCTAAAGCCATGACATCATTTTCTGGAATTTTACAAGCTGTTTAAAGGCTCAGTCAACTTAGTGTACAGTATGTAAACTTCTGACCAACTGGAATTGTGATACAGTGAATTATAAGTGAAATAATCTGTCTGTAAACAATTGTTGGAAAAATGACTTGTGTCATCCATAAAGTAGATGTCCTAACCGACTTGCAAACTATAGTTTGTTAACAAGAAATTTGTGGAGTGGTTGAAAAACGAGTTTTAATATCTCCAACCTAAGTGTATGTAAACTTCCGACTTCAACTGTATCTAAACTTGTTGTAATCATGACCGAATGACCTACCGGCACGCAGGGCAAGTACCCAGGGGCCATGACCGAATGACCTACCGGCACGCAGGGCAAGTACCCAGGGGCCATGACCGAATGACCTACCGGCACGCAGGGCAAGTACCCAGGGGCCATGACCGAATGACCTACCGGCACGCAGGGCAAGTACCCAGGGGCCATGACCGAATGACCTACCGGCCCGCAGGGCAAGTACCCAGGGGCCATGACCGAATGACCTACCGGCCCGCAGGGCAAGTACCCAGGGGCCATGACCTCCAGGGGGCCCCCATTGATTTTGTTAGTCACTCTCACGCAGATATCATATCAACATGGCATAAGTCCGTTTTTAATATATATTTTTTTCTGCTAACAGATCCCTCTGTACATATTAAATTATAGTTTTAATCACCAATGCCGGTGCTGAGTTAATGTGAGTTAATGTGTAGCATCTTATTGTATAGCTAAAAGGCTGTTTGTAGATCGACTGAGGTGAATGAAGCCACAACAACCAATGTGATAATGGCTGGGGTAATTTTTGCTTGTTTTTGCTGTTCTCTAAATAGCATTTTGGATCTCACTAAAACTCAGACCCTGGCTACTTCCCTGGCAAAGGCCTTGAGGTACTTTCCAGGCCTGCTGTTGCCAGCACTACAGTAGGCTATACTTTTCAGTTTAAACCAATTGCTTTTACATTTTGGGTGGACCTGGGGAGTAAGCCCCACCTAAATAATGGTAGAGGAAACATAGTAGCATGATGCTGGTTGAGGAATAGGTAGCCTAGCTGCCAGGAATATGTAGCCTAGCTGCCAGGAATATGTAGCCTAGCAGCCAAGCCATATGCAACGGACTGAGAGAAGGCCACTGCTTCTTTTCCCTAAGTGGGACCAAGGGCTAGTGCTTGTTCTCAGTGCTTAAATTCCATGTCGTTTGTCTTTGTCTTTTGCTGGGGGTCAGAGCAGGCTCACCTGAAAATGTAAACTCTTTTTGTGTTTTTCCAGTTTAGTGAAAAATGCCTGCCATTCCAATTATTTGAGAAAAAAGCTTTCTTGTAATAATGTACTTTGCTCGCTCGGCACACCCACCGTGCATTCAAATTATGCTGATAGGTCTGTTGAACGGAGAGTCAGAGGAAACACTTTGCGTGTAGGCTTACTCCCCAGGTCCACCCAAAATGTAAAAGCAATTGGTTTAAACTGAAAAGTATAGCCTACTGTAGTGCTGGCAACAGCAGGCCTGGAAAGTACCTCAAGGCCTTTGCCAGGGAAGTAGCCAGGGTCTGAGTTTTAGTGAGATCCAAAATGCTATTTGTAATTTACTTTGCCGTGCTGAGTCCCTCTCAATAAACTGCACTGACAGAGGCCTTGATTCCTCGCTGAGTTTGGCTCAGAAGCTTGAAAATGGCAGTTCTTTACTTCTGTTTCCCCGGTGTTGCGCTATAGATTCTAGGAAGTTGGTGTTGAGCTATAGATTCTAGAACGCTGGTGTTGAGCTATAGATTCTAGGATGTTGGTGTTGAGCTATAGATTCTAGAACGCTGGTGTTGAGCTATAGATTCTAGGATGTTGGTGTTGAGCTATAGATTCTAGAATGCTGATTTTGAGCTATAGATTCTAGAACACTGGTGTTAAGCTATAGATTCTAGAACACTGGTGTTGAGCTATAGATTCTAGAACACTGGTGTTAAGCTATAGATTCTAGAACACTGGTGTTGAGCTATAGATTCTAGAACACTGGTGTTGAGCTATAGATTCTAGAACACTGGTGTTGAGCTATAGATTCTAGAACGCTGGTGTTGAGCTATAGATTCTAGAACACTGGTGTTGAGCTATAGATTCTAGAACACTGGTGTTGAGCTATAGATTCTAGAACGCTGGTGTTGCTAACGACAATAACAAAGGGCCACCAGTGTTTTTTGAGCGAGTTTGGTTCGATGATGTAGTGTCCGACAAGCTGCTACTAACTTCTGCTCTTTTTCTTCAAACATGACTACTCAATCAACCCGATCGGGGGGTTGGGGGGGCTGCTTGGCCATTCCTTCCTTCTCTGAACCGTAGATTCATTCAATTTTTTGATAGATGTTGTTGTTTAGAGCAAGAGACCTTGTAGCCCGGAAATGGGAAAATAGTCCATTTAAAGTGTAGCGTGGGGTTGGGATCGATAGCTCGTTAGAGCGCCGTTTGATGAGCTTCCGTGGGGAAGGTAATTCAGCTATAAACCGTCTGGAATGGATTCAGTGCCCCACCACTTTCTCTTCTCTCTCTTTCTCTCTCTCTCTTTCACTCCCTCTCTCTTTCTCTCTCCTTCTCTTTCCCTCCCTCTCTCTTTCCTTCCCTCTCTTTCCCTCGCCTTCTCTTTCCCTCCCTCTCTCTTTCCCTCCCTCTCTCCCTCTCTCTTTCCCCCTCCCTCTCTCTTTCCCTCTCCCTCTCTCTTTCCCTCTCCCTCTCTCTTTCCCTCTCTCTTTCCCTCTCCCTCTCTCTTTCCCCCTCCCTCTCTCTTTCCCTCTCCCTCTCTCTTTCCCTCTCCCTCTCTTTCCCTCCCTCTCTCTTTCTAGCTGCAAAAAGCTTTAAAAAAAGCATTGATTGGTTGCGCTTCTCTTTACTGGCCTGCCGCTGCTCAGACAAGGGGAGATGAGATAAACTGATTGTGTGTGTTTGTGACTGTGTGTGTTTCCTCACTACTAGTTCCCTTGGGGCAGTGAGTAGCAGGCCTGTACAGACCTACAGGAGCAGAGATTGCTCAGTCAGCCAGTCTACCTACCTCAGT
>NC_092107.1:32792581-32832581 GCF_045679555.1 Salvelinus alpinus
TCCTCCTCTTCTCTCTGCAGCCCCTCCTCTTCTTTACTCTGCCAGCCCCTCCTCCTCTTCACGCTGCCAGCCTCGCCTCCTCTTCACTCTGCAGCCCATTATTCTCTACTCTCTGCCAGCTCCTCCTCCTATTTTGACTCTTCTTCTCTCTCTCCTCCCCCTCTACTCCTTCTCTCCCATCAGATAGTGGCTTATGCCATGGTCCCCCTATCACTGATGCTGTGAGGAATCACTTTAGTGGACATGGAGGTGTGTGTGTGGGGGGACCAGGCAAGAACAGCCGAGCCCAGAGCTCTACTCTAATCAGTCCCCAGAGGGTTGTGTGGCGTTGCTCCCTCTGATAGTGGTAAAAACCCCTCTCTCTCCACACACACACACACACACACACACACACACACACACACACACACACACACACACACACACACACACACACACACACACACACACACACACACACACACACACACACACACACACACACACACACACAGTCTTGTACAGCTAACATTGTGGGGACACACAATTCAGTCCCATTCAAAATCCTATTTTCCCTAACCCCTAAACATAACCCATACTCTTACCCTAACCTTAACCCTAACCCTAACCTTAACCTAATAATCTAACCTTAACCCTAACCCTAAACCTAACCTTAGCTCCTAACCCTAACACTAGAACTAACCCTAGCTCCTAAACCTAACCCTAACACTAATTCTAACCCTACCTGTCACGCCCTGACCATAGAGAGCCTTTGTTTTTTTATGGTATAGTAGGTCAGGGCGTGACTGGGGGGTTTTCTAGTTATTATTTTCTATGTGGGGTTCTAGTTGAGTTTTTCTATGGTGGTGTTTGGTATGATTTCCTAATTAGCTTGGTCCGATAATTATTCCAGCAAACGTGACACTAACACTAATTCTAACCTTAACCTTAAACCCCCTAGAAATAGAATTGAACCTTGTGGGGACCAACAAAATGTCCCACTTTGGTCAATTTTTGTTGTTGTTTAGTATTATTTTGGGGACTTCTGGTCCCCTTAAGAATAGTGTGGTGTGGTGAGACCCCTTCTCTCCACCTTTTTAATATAGCCTACCTCTCTGGCTTTGATTCTGCTAAATGGATTTTTGAACAGGCACATACGGAGTCTTGCATATTTGTTCATACCGGTCAGGAGATGATTGAAGAGAGCTGTGGTTGTGATATAGCCTAGCTTAGCTGATGGATCTCAACTCTTCAAAATGTACAATGGAGCTAGCTAGCGCTTTGCTACTAAGTTCTAACCATGATGAATCTAAGCTACTGCTTGGTTAACCATAAACAATCTTAGTAGCTTAGCTGCATGTTAATGGCAAAAAGGGATTTAACTAGCATGATGTTAATGGTTTTGATCTCATCACGATCTGTGACAGAGATAGAGCAAAGCGTTCAATAAGCTAACCATGACGCGGCTAATGTAGCAACGTGTTAACGATGCTGACCCAGCCAGAGGTCACACTTAACATTGATCAACACCTATAAACGGCAGCTGTGAAAACTATGATTGGTTTTAACTAGTGCTGCCCTAACCCTGATTGATCTAAACTAGCAGTCGGTTAGCCATAATGGATCTGAACTAGCAGTAGGTTAGCCATAATGGATTTGAACTAGCAGTAGGTTAGCCATAATGGATCTGAACTAGGTTAGCCAAAATTGATCTGAACTAGCAGTAGGTTAGCCATAATGGATCTGAAATAGCAGTTGGTTAGCCATAATGGATCTGAACTAGCAGTAAGTTAGCCATAATGGATCTGAACTAGCAGTAGGTTAGCCATAATGGATCTGAACTAGCAGTAGGTGAGCCATGATGGATCTGAACTAGGTTAGCCATAATGGATCTGGACTAGCAGTAGGTTAGCCATAATGGATCTGAACTAGCAGTAGGTTAGCCATAATGGATCTGAACTAGAAGTAGGTTAGCCGTAATGGATCTGAACTAGCAGTAGGTTAGCCATAATGGATCTGAACTAGCAGTAGGTTAGCCATGATGGATCTGAACTAGCAGTAGGTTAGCCATGATGGATCTGAACTAGCAGTAGGTTAGCCATGATGGATCTGAACTAGCAGTAGGTTAGCCATGATGGATCTGAACTAGGTTAGCCATAATAGTTCTGAACTAGCAGTAGGTTAGCTATAATGGATCTGAACTAGCAGTAGTTTAGCCAGAATGGATCTGAACTAGGTTAGCCATAATAGATCTGAACTAGAAGTAGGTTAGCCATAATGGATCTGAACTAGCAGTAGGTTAGCCATGATGGATCTGAACTAGGTTAGCCATAATAGATCTGAACTAGCAGTAGGTTAGCCATAATGGATCTGAACTAGCAGTAGTTTAGCCATAATGGATCTGAACTAGCAGTTGGTTAGCCATAATAGATCTGAACTAGCAGTTGGTTAGCCATAATGGATCTGAACTAGGTTAGCCATAATGGATCTGAACTAGCAGTAGATTAGCCATAATGGATCTGAACTAGCAGTAGGTTAGCCATGATGGATCTGAACTAGGTTAGCCATAATGGATCTGGACTAGCAGTAGGTTAGCCATAATGGATCTGAACTAGCAGTAGGTTAGCCATAATGGATCTGAACTTGAAGTAGGTTAGCCGAAATGGATCTGAACTAGCAGTAGGTTAGCCATAATGGATCTGAACTAGCAGTAGGTTAGCCATGATGGATCTGAACTAGCAGTAGGTTAGCCATGATGGATCTGAACTAGCAGTAGGTTAGCCATGATGGATCTGAACTAGCAGTAGGTTAGCCATGATGGATCTGAACTAGGTTAGCCATAATAGATCTGAACTAGCAGTAGGTTAGCTATAATGGATCTGAACTAGCAGTAGTTTAGCCAGAATGGATCTGAACTAGGTTAGCCATAATAGATCTGAACTAGAAGTAGGTTAGCCATGATGGATCTGAACTAGCAGTAGGTTAGCCATAATGGATCTGAACTAGCAGTAGGTTAGCCATGATGGATCTGAACTAGGTTAGCCATAATAGATCTGAACTAGCAGTAGGTTAGCCATAATGGATCTGAACTAGCAGTAGTTTAGCCATAATGGATCTGAACTAGCAGTTGGTTAGCCATAATGGATCTGAACTAGCAGTTGGTTAGCCATAATGGATCTGAACTAGGTTAGCCATAATGGATCTGAACTAGCAGTAGGTTAGCCATAATGGATCTGAACTAGCAGTAGGTTAGCCATGATGGATCTGAACTAGGTTAGCCATAATGGATCTGAACTAGCAGTAGGTTAGCCATAGTGGATCTGAACTAGCAGTTGGTTAGCCATAATGGATCTGAACTAGCAGTTGGTTAGCCATAATGGATCTGAACTAGGTTAGCCATAATGGATCTGAACTAGCAGTAGGTTAGCCATAATGGATCTGAACTAGCAGTAGGTTAGCCATGATGGATCTGAACTAGGTTAGCCATAATGGATCTGAACTAGCAGTAGGTTAGCCATAGTGGATCTGAACTAGCAGTAGGTTAGCCATAGTGGATCTGAACTAGCAGTTGGTTAGCCATAATGGATCTGAACTAGCAGTAGGTTAGCCATAATGGATCTAAACTAGCAGTTGTTTAGCCATAATGGATCTGAACTAGGTTAGCCATAATGGATCTGAACTAGCAGTAGGTTATCCATAATGGATCTGAACTAGGTTAGCCATAATGGATCTGAACTAGGTTAGCCATAATGGATCTGAGCTAGCAGTAGGTTAGCCATAATGGATCTGAACTAGCAGTAGGTTAGCCATAATGGATCTGAACTAGCAGTAGTTTAGCCATAATGGATCTGAACTAGCAGTAGGTAAGCCATAATGGATCTAAACTAGCAGTTGTTTAGCCATAATGGATCTGAACTAGGTTAGCCATAATGGATCTGAACTAGCAGTAGGTTATCCATAATGGATCTGAACTAGGTTAGCCATAATGGATCTGAGCTAGCAGTAGGTTATCCATAATGGATCTGAACTAGGTTAGCCAAAATGAATCTGAACTAGGTTAGCCAAAATGGATCAGAACTAGGTTAGCCATAATGGATCTGAACTAGGTTAGCCATAATTGATCTGAACTAGGTTAGCCATAATGGATCTGAACTAGGTTAGCCAAAATGGATCTGAACTAGCAGTATGTTAGTCATAATGGATCTGGACTAGCAGTAGGTTAGCCATAATGGATCTGAACTAGCAGTAGGTTAGCCATAATGGATCTGAACTAGCAGTAGGTTAGCCATAATGGATCTGAACTAGCAGCAGGTTAGCCATAATGGATCTGAACTAGGTTAGCCAAAATGGATCTGAATTAGGTTAGCCATGATGGATCTGAACTAGCAGTAGGTTAGCCATGATGGATCTGGACTAGCAGTAGGTTATTCATAATGGATCTGAACTAGCAGTAGTTTAGCCATAATGGATCTGAACTAGCAGTAGGTTAGCCATAATGGATCTAAACTAGCAGTTGTTTAGCCATAATGGATCTGAACTAGGTTAGCCATAATGGATCTGAACTAGCAGTAGGTTATCCATAATGGATCTGAACTAGGTTAGCCATAATGGATCTGAACTAGCAGTTGGTTAGCCATAATGGATCTGAACTAGCAGTTGGTTAGCCATAATGGATCTGAACTAGGTTAGCCATAATGGATCTGAACTAGCAGTAGGTTAGCCATAATGGATCTGAACTAGCAGTAGGTTAGCCATGATGGATCTGAACTAGGTTAGCCATAATGGATCTGAACTAGCAGTAGGTTAGCCATAGTGGATCTGAACTAGCAGTTGGTTAGCCATAATGGATCTGAACTAGCAGTTGGTTAGCCATAATGGATCTGAACTAGGTTAGCCATAATGGATCTGAACTAGCAGTAGGTTAGCCATAATGGATCTGAACTAGCAGTAGGTTAGCCATGATGGATCTGAACTAGGTTAGCCATAATGGATCTGAACTAGCAGTAGGTTAGCCATAGTGGATCTGAACTAGCAGTAGGTTAGCCATAGTGGATCTGAACTAGCAGTTGGTTAGCCATAATGGATCTGAACTAGCAGTAGGTTAGCCATAATGGATCTAAACTAGCAGTTGTTTAGCCATAATGGATCTGAACTAGGTTAGCCATAATGGATCTGAACTAGCAGTAGGTTATCCATAATGGATCTGAACTAGGTTAGCCATAATGGATCTGAACTAGGTTAGCCATAATGGATCTGAGCTAGCAGTAGGTTAGCCATAATGGATCTGAACTAGCAGTAGGTTAGCCATAATGGATCTGAACTAGCAGTAGTTTAGCCATAATGGATCTGAACTAGCAGTAGGTAAGCCATAATGGATCTAAACTAGCAGTTGTTTAGCCATAATGGATCTGAACTAGGTTAGCCATAATGGATCTGAACTAGCAGTAGGTTATCCATAATGGATCTGAACTAGGTTAGCCATAATGGATCTGAGCTAGCAGTAGGTTATCCATAATGGATCTGAACTAGGTTAGCCAAAATGAATCTGAACTAGGTTAGCCAAAATGGATCAGAACTAGGTTAGCCATAATGGATCTGAACTAGGTTAGCCATAATTGATCTGAACTAGGTTAGCCATAATGGATCTGAACTAGGTTAGCCAAAATGGATCTGAACTAGCAGTATGTTAGTCATAATGGATCTGGACTAGCAGTAGGTTAGCCATAATGGATCTGAACTAGCAGTAGGTTAGCCATAATGGATCTGGACTAGCAGTAGGTTAGCCATAATGGATCTGAACTAGCAGCAGGTTAGCCATAATGGATCTGAACTAGGTTAGCCAAAATGGATCTGAATTAGGTTAGCCATGATGGATCTGAACTAGCAGTAGGTTAGCCATGATGGATCTGGACTAGCAGTAGGTTATTCATAATGGATCTGAACTAGCAGTAGTTTAGCCATAATGGATCTGAACTAGCAGTAGGTTAGCCATAATGGATCTAAACTAGCAGTTGTTTAGCCATAATGGATCTGAACTAGGTTAGCCATAATGGATCTGAACTAGCAGTAGGTTATCCATAATGGATCTGAACTAGGTTAGCCATAATGGATCTGAACTAGCAGTAGGTTAGCCATAATGGATCTGAACTAGGTTAGCCAAAATTGATCTGAACTAGCAGTAGGTTAGCCATAATGGATCTGAAATAGCAGTTGGTTAGCCATAATGGATCTGAACTAGCAGTAAGTTAGCCATAATGGATCTGAACTAGCAGTAGGTTAGCCATAATGGATCTGAACTAGCAGTAGGTGAGCCGTAATGGATCGGAACTAGCAGTAGGTTAGCCATAATGGATCTGAACTAGCAGTAGGTTAGCCATGATGGATCTGAACTAGCAGTAGGTTAGCCATGATGGATCTGAACTAGCAGTAGGTTAGCCATGATGGATCTGAACTAGCAGTAGGTTAGCCATGATGGATCTGAACTAGGTTAGCCATAATAGATCTGAACTAGCAGTAGGTTAGCTATAATGGATCTGAACTAGCAGTAGTTTAGCCAGAATGGATCTGAACTAGGTTAGCCATAATAGATCTGAACTAGAAGTAGGTTAGCCATGATGGATCTGAACTAGCAGTAGGTTAGCCATAATGGATCTGAACTAGCAGTAGGTTAGCCATGATGGATCTGAACTAGGTTAGCCATAATAGATCTGAACTAGCAGTAGGTTAGCCATAATGGATCTGAACTAGCAGTAGTTTAGCCATAATGGATCTGAACTAGCAGTTGGTTAGCCATAATGGATCTGAACTAGCAGTTGGTTAGCCATAATGGATCTGAACTAGGTTAGCCATAATGGATCTGAACTAGCAGTAGGTTAGCCATAATGGATCTGAACTAGCAGTAGGTTAGCCATGATGGATCTGAACTAGGTTAGCCATAATGGATCTGGACTAGCAGTAGGTTAGCCATAATGGATCTGAACTAGCAGTAGGTTAGCCATAATGGATCTGAACTAGAAGTAGGTTAGCCGTAATGGATCTGAACTAGCAGTAGGTTAGCCATAATGGATCTGAACTAGGTTAGCCATAATGGATCTGAACTAGGTTAGCCAAAATGGATCTGAATTAGGTTAGCCATGATGGATCTGAACTAGCAGTAGGTTAGCCATGATGGATCTGGACTAGCAGTAGGTTATTCATAATGGATCTGAACTAGCAGTAGTTTAGCCATAATGGATCTGAACTAGCAGTAGGTTAGCCATAATGGATCTAAACTAGCAGTTGTTTAGCCATAATGGATCTGAACTAGGTTAGCCATAATGGATCTGAACTAGCAGTAGGTTATCCATAATGGATCTGAACTAGGTTAGCCATAATGGATCTGAACTAGCATTAGGTTAGCCATAATGGATCTGAACTAGGTTAGCCAAAATTGATCTGAACTAGCAGTATGTTAGCCATAATGGATCTGAAATAGCAGTTGGTTAGCCATAATGGATCTGAACTAGCAGTAAGTTAGCCATAATGGATCTGAACTAGCAGTAGGTTAGCCATAATGGATCTGAACTAGCAGTAGGTGAGCCATGATGGATCTGAACTAGGTTAGCCATAATGGATCTGGACTAGCAGTAGGTTAGCCATAATGGATCTGAACTAGCAGTAGGTTAGCCATAATGGATCTGAACTAGAAGTAGGTTAGCCGTAATGGATCTGAACTAGCAGTAGGTTAGCCATAATGGATCTGAACTAGCAGTAGGTTAGCCATTAAGGATCTGAACTAGCAGTAGGTTAGCCATGATGGATCTGAACTAGCAGTAGGTTAGCCATGATGGATCTGAACTAGCAGTAAGTTAGCCATGATGGATCTGAACTAGGTTAGCCATAATAGATCTGAACTAGCAGTAGGTTAGCTATAATGGATCTGAACTAGCAGTAGTTTAGCCAGAATGGATCTGAACTAGGTTAGCCATAATAGATCTGAACTAGAAGTAGGTTAGCCATGATGGATCTGAACTAGCAGTAGGTTAGCCATAATGGATCTGAACTAGCAGTAGGTTAGCCATGATGGATCTGAACTAGGTTAGCCATAATAGATCTGAACTAGCAGTAGGTTAGCCATAATGGATCTGAACTAGCAGTAGTTTAGCCATAATGGATCTGAACTTATAGTTGGTTAGCCATAATGGATCTGAACTAGCAGTTGGTTAGCCATAATGGATCTGAACTAGGTTAGCCATAATGGATCTGAACTAGCAGTAGGTTAGCCATAATGGATCTGAACTAGCAGTAGGTTAGCCTTGATGGATCTGAACTAGGTTAGCCATAATGGATCTGGACTAGCAGTAGGTTAGCCATAATGGATCTGAACTAGAAGTAGGTTAGCCGTAATGGATCTGAACTAGCAGTAGGTTAGCCATAATGGATCTGAACTAGCAGTAGGTTAGCCATGATGGATCTGAACTAGCAGTAGGTTAGCCATGATGGATCTGAACTAGCAGTAGGTTAGCCATGATGGATCTGAACTAGCAGTAGGTTAGCCATGATGGATCTGAACTAGGTTAGCCATAATAGATCTGAACTAGCAGTAGGTTAGCTATAATGGATCTGAACTAGCAGTAGTTTAGCCAGAATGGATCTGAACTAGGTTAGCCATAATAGATCTGAACTAGAAGTAGGTTAGCCATGATGGATCTGAACTAGCAGTAGGTTAGCCATAATGGATCTGAACTAGCAGTAGGTTAGCCATGATGGATCTGAACTAGGTTAGCCATAATAGATCTGAACTAGCAGTAGGTTAGCCATAATGGATCTGAACTAGCAGTAGTTTAGCCATAATGGATCTGAACTAGCAGTTGGTTAGCCATAATGGATCTGAACTAGCAGTTGGTTAGCCATAATGGATCTGAACTAGGTTAGCCATAATGGATCTGAACTAGCAGTAGGTTAGCCATAATGGATCTGAACTAGCAGTAGGTTAGCCATGATGGATCTGAACTAGGTTAGCCATAATGGATCTGAACTAGCAGTAGGTTAGCCATAGTGGATCTGAACTAGCAGTAGGTTAGCCATAATGGATCTGAACTAGCAGTAGTTTAGCCATAATGGATCTGAACTAGCAGTAGGTAAGCCATAATGGATCTAAACTAGCAGTTGTTTAGCCATAATGGATCTGAACTAGGTTAGCCATAATGGATCTGAACTAGCAGTAGGTTATCCATAATGGATCTGAACTAGGTTAGCCATAATGGATCTGAACTAGGTTAGCCATAATGGATCTGAGCTAGCAGTAGGTTATCCATAATGGATCTGAACTAGGTTAGCCAAAATGAATCTGAACTAGGTTAGCCAAAATGGATCAGAACTAGGTTAGCCATAATGGATCTGAACTAGGTTAGCCATAATGGATCTGAACTAGGTTAGCCATAATGGATCTGAACTAGGTTAGCCAAAATGGATCTGAACTAGCAGTATGTTAGTCATAATGGATCTGGACTAGCAGTAGGTTAGCCATAATGGATCTGAACTAGCAGTAGGTTAGCCATAATGGATCTGGACTAGCAGTAGGTTAGCCATAATGGATCTGAACTAGCAGTAGGTTAGCCATAATGGATCTGAACTAGGTTAGCCATAATGGATCTGAACTAGGTTAGCCAAAATGGATCTGAATTAGGTTAGCCATGATGGATCTGAACTAGCAGTAGGTTAGCCATGATGGATCTGGACTAGCAGTAGGTTATTCATAATGGATCTGAACTAGCAGTAGTTTAGCCATAATGGATCTGAACTAGCAGTAGGTTAGCCATAATGGATCTAAACTAGCAGTTGTTTAGCCATAATGGATCTGAACTAGGTTAGCCATAATGGATCTAAACTAGCAGTAGGTTATCCATAATGGATCTGAACTAGGTTAGCCATAATGGATCTGAACTAGGTTAGTCATAATGGATCTGAGCTAGCAGTAGGTTATCCATAATGGATCTGAACTAGGTTAGCCAAAATGAATCTGAACTAGGTTAGCCAAAATGGATCAGAACTAGGTTAGCCATAATGGATCTGAACTAGGTTAGCCATAATGGATCTGAACTAGGTTAGCCATAATGGATCTGAACTAGGTTAGCCAAAATGGAACTGAACTAGCAGTATGTTAGTCATAATGGATCTGGACTAGCAGTAGGTTAGCCATAATGGATCTGAACTAGCAGTAGGTTAGCCATAATGGATCTGGACTAGCAGTAGGTTAGCCATAATGGATCTGAACTAGCAGTAGGTTAGCCATAATGGATCTGAACTAGGTTAGCCATAATGGATCTGAACTAGGTTAGCCAAAATGGATCTGAACTAGGTTAGCCATGATGGATCTGAACTAGCAGTAGGTTAGCCATGATGGATCTGGACTAGCAGTAGGTTAGTCATGATGGATCTGAACTAGCAGTAGGTTAGCCATAATGGATCTGAACAAGGTTAGCCATAATGGATCTGAACTAGCAGTAGGTTAGCCATAATGGATCTGAACTAGCAGTAGGTTAGCCATAATGGATCTGAACTAGGTTAGCCATAATGGATCTGAACTAGGTTAGCCATAATGGATCTGAACTAGGTTAGCCATAATGGATCTGAACTAGCAGTAGGTTAGCCATAATGGATCTGAACTAGCAGTAGGTTAGCCATAATGGATCTGGAATAGCATTAGGTTAGCCATAATCGATCTGAACTAGCAGTAGGTTAACCATGATGGATCTGAACTAGGTTAGCCAAAATGGATCTGAACTAGCAGTAGGTTAGCCATAATGGATCTGAACTTGGTTAGCCAAAATGGATCTGAACTAGGTTAGCCATGATGGATCTGAACTAGGTTAGCCAAATTGGATCTGAACTAGGTTAGCCATGATGGATCTGAACTAGCAGTAGGTTAGCCATGGTGGATCTGGACTAGCAGTAGGTTAGCCATGATGGATCTGAACTAGCAGTAGGTTAGCCATAATGGATCTGAACAATGTTAGCCATAATGGATCTGAACTAGCAGTAGGTTAGCCATAATGGATCTGAACTAGGTTAGCCAAAATGGATCTGAACTAGGTTAGCCATAATGGATCTGAACTAGCAGTTGGTTAGCTATGATGGATCTGGACTAGCAGTAGGTTAGCCATAATGGATCTGAACTAGGTTAGGCAAAATGGATCTGAACTAGCAGTAGGTTAGCCATAATGGATCTGAACTAGGTTAGCCAAAATGGATCTGAACTAGGTTAGCCATGATGGATCTGAACTAGCAGTAGGTAAGCCATAATGGATCTAAACTAGCAGTTGTTTAGCCATAATGGATCTGAACTAGGTTAGCCATAATGGATCTGAACTAGCAGTAGGTTATCCATAATGGATCTGAACTAGGTTAGCCATAATGGATCTGAGCTAGCAGTAGGTTATCCATAATGGATCTGAACTAGGTTAGCCAAAATGAATCTGAACTAGGTTAGCCAAAATGGATCAGAACTAGGTTAGCCATAATGGATCTGAACTAGGTTAGCCATAATTGATCTGAACTAGGTTAGCCATAATGGATCTGAACTAGGTTAGCCAAAATGGATCTGAACTAGCAGTATGTTAGTCATAATGGATCTGGACTAGCAGTAGGTTAGCCATAATGGATCTGAACTAGCAGTAGGTTAGCCATAATGGATCTGGACTAGCAGTAGGTTAGCCATAATGGATCTGAACTAGCAGTAGGATAGCCATAATGGATCTGAACTAGGTTAGCCATAATGGATCTGAACTAGGTTAGCCAAAATGGATCTGAATTAGGTTAGCCATGATGGATCTGAACTAGCAGTAGGTTAGCCATGATGGATCTGGACTAGCAGTAGGTTATTCATAATGGATCTGAACTAGCAGTAGTTTAGCCATAATGGATCTGAACTAGCAGTAGGTTAGCCATAATGGATCTAAACTAGCAGTTGTTTAGCCATAATGGATCTGAACTAGGTTAGCCATAATGGATCTGAACTAGCAGTAGGTTATCCATAATGGATCTGAACTAGGTTAGCCATAATGGATCTGAACTAGCAGTAGGTTAGCCATAATGGATCTGAACTAGGTTAGCCAAAATTGATCTGAACTAGCAGTAGGTTAGCCATAATGGATCTGAAATAGCAGTTGGTTAGCCATAATGGATCTGAACTAGCAGTAAGTTAGCCATAATGGATCTGAACTAGCAGTAGGTTAGCCATAATGGATCTGAACTAGCAGTAGGTGAGCCGTAATGGATCTGAACTAGCAGTAGGTTAGCCATAATGGATCTGAACTAGCAGTAGGTTAGCCATGATGGATCTGAACTAGCAGTAGGTTAGCCATGATGGATCTGAACTAGCAGTAGGTTAGCCATGATGGATCTGAACTAGCAGTAGGTTAGCCATGATGGATCTGAACTAGGTTAGCCATAATAGATCTGAACTAGCAGTAGGTTAGCTATAATGGATCTGAACTAGCAGTAGTTTAGCCAGAATGGATCTGAACAAGGTTAGCCATAATGGATCTGAACTAGCAGTAAGTTAGCCATAATGGATCTGAACTAGCAGTAGGTTAGCCATAATGGATCTGAACTAGCAGTAGGTGAGCCATGATGGATCTGAACTAGGTTAGCCATAATGGATCTGGACTAGCAGTAGGTTAGCCATAATGGATCTGAACTAGCAGTAGGTTAGCCATAATGGATCTGAACTAGAAGTAGGTTAGCCGTAATGGATCTGAACTAGCAGTAGGTTAGCCATAATGGATCTGAACTAGCAGTAGGTTAGCCATTAAGGATCTGAACTAGCAGTAGGTTAGCCATGATGGATCTGAACTAGCAGTAGGTTAGCCATGATGGATCTGAACTAGCAGTAAGTTAGCCATGATGGATCTGAACTAGGTTATCCATAATAGATCTGAACTAGCAGTAGGTTAGCTATATTGGATCTGAACTAGCAGTAGTTTAGCCAGAATGGATCTGAACTAGGTTAGCCATAATAGATCTGAACTAGAAGTAGGTTAGCCATGATGGATCTGAACTAGCAGTAGGTTAGCCATAATGGATCTGAACTAGCAGTAGGTTAGCCATGATGGATCTGAACTAGGTTAGCCATAATAGATCTGAACTAGCAGTAGGTTAGCCATAATGGATCTGAACTAGCAGTAGTTTAGCCATAATGGATCTGAACTAGCAGTTGGTTAGCCATAATGGATCTGAACTAGCAGTTGGTTAGCCATAATGGATCTGAACTAGGTTAGCCATAATGGATCTGAACTAGCAGTAGGTTAGCCATAATGGATCTGAACTAGCAGTAGGTTAGCCATAATGGATCTGAACTAGCAGTAGGTTAGCCATGATGGATCTGAACTAGCAGTAGGTTAGCCATGATGGATCTGAACTAGCAGTAGGTTAGCCATGATGGATCTGAACTAGCAGTAGGTTAGCCATGATGGATCTGAACTAGGTTAGCCATAATAGATCTGAACTAGCAGTAGGTTAGCTATAATGGATCTGAACTAGCAGTAGTTTAGCCAGAATGGATCTGAACTAGGTTAGCCATAATAGATCTGAACTAGAAGTAGGTTAGCCATGATGGATCTGAACTAGCAGTAGGTTAGCCATAATGGATCTGAACTAGCAGTAGTTTAGCCATAATGGATCTGAACTAGCAGTTGGTTAGCCATAATGGATCTGAACTAGCAGTTGGTTAGCCATAATGGATCTGAACTAGCAGTAGGTTAGCCATGATGGATCTGAACTAGGTTAGCCATAATGGATCTGGACTAGCAGTAGGTTAGCCATAGTGGATCTGAACTAGCAGTAGGTTAGCCAAAATGGATCTGAACTAGCAGTAGGTTAGCCATAATGGATCTGAACTAGCAGTAGGTTAGCCATAATGGATCTGAACTAGCAGTAGGTTAGCCATAATGGATCTGAACTAGCAGTAGGTTAGCCATAATGGATCTGAACTAGCAGTAGGTTAGCCATAATGGATCTATACTAGCAGTAGGTTAGCCATAATGGATCTGAACTAGCAGTAGGTTAGCCATAATGGATCTGAACTAGCAGTAGGTTATCCATAATGGATTTGAACTAGGTTAGCCATGATGGATCTGAACTAGGTTAGCCATAATGGATCTGAACTAGCAGTTGGTTATCCATAATGGATCTGAACTAGCAGTAGGTCAGCCATAATGGATCTGAACTAGCAGTAGGTTAGCCATAATGGATCTGAACTAGCAGGAGGTTAGCCATAATGGATCTGAACTAGCAGTAGGTTAGCCATAATGGATCTGAACTAGGTTAGCCATGATGGATCTGAACTAGGTTAGCCATGATGGATCTGAACTAGGTTAGCCATGATGGATCTGAACTAGGTTAGCCGTAATGGATCTGAACTAGCAGTAGGTTAGCCATAATGGATCTGAACTAGCAGTAGGTCAGCCATAATGGATCTGAACTAGCAGTAGGTTAGCCATAATGGATCTGAACTAGCAGTAGGTTAGCCATAATGGATCTGAACTAGCAGTAGGTTAGCCATAATGGATCTGAACTAGCAGTAGGTTAGCCAAAATGGATCTGAACTAGCAGTAGGTTAGCCATAATGGATCTGAACTAGCAGTAGGTCAGCCATAATGGATCTGAACTAGCAGTTGGTTAGCCATAATGGATCTGAACTAGCAGTTGGTTAGCCATAATGGATCTGAACTAGCAGTAGGTTAGCCATGATGGATCTGAACTAGGTTAGCCATAATGGATCTGGACTAGCAGTAGGTTAGCCATAGTGGATCTGAACTAGCAGTAGGTTAGCCAAAATGGATCTGAACTAGCAGTAGGTTAGCCATAATGGATCTGAACTAGCAGTAGGTTAGCCATAATGGATCTGAACTAGCAGTAGGTTAGCCATAATGGATCTGAACTAGCAGTAGGTTAGCCATAATGGATCTGAACTAGCAGTAGGTTAGCCATAATGGATCTATACTAGCAGTAGGTTAGCCATAATGGATCTGAACTAGCAGTAGGTTAGCCATAATGGATCTGAACTAGCAGTAGGTTATCCATAATGGATTTGAACTAGGTTAGCCATGATGGATCTGAACTAGGTTAGCCATAATGGATCTGAACTAGCAGTTGGTTATCCATAATGGATCTGAACTAGCAGTAGGTCAGCCATAATGGATCTGAACTAGCAGTAGGTTAGCCATAATGGATCTGAACTAGCAGTAGGTTAGCCATAATGGATCTGAACTAGCAGTAGGTTAGCCATAATGGATCTGAACTAGGTTAGCCATGATGGATCTGAACTAGGTTAGCCATGATGGATCTGAACTAGGTTAGCCATGATGGATCTGAACTAGGTTAGCCGTAATGGATCTGAACTAGCAGTAGGTTAGCCATAATGGATCTGAACTAGCAGTAGGTCAGCCATAATGGATCTGAACTAGCAGTAGGTTAGCCATAATGGATCTGAACTAGCAGTAGGTTAGCCATAATGGATCTGAACTAGCAGTAGGTTAGCCATAATGGATCTGAACTAGCAGTAGGTTAGCCAAAATGGATCTGAACTAGCAGTAGGTTAGCCATAATGGATCTGAACTAGCAGTAGGTCAGCCATAATGGATCTGAACTAGCATTGGGCTAAAAGTGATGAACCAGATAGAAAGATTTTGCAAAGAGATTTTGAGACAATAGTTTTTGCTACTAGTGGCTGGTCCTGAAATAGTGTTGCATCATTAACAGTACTGTATCAGTTTCTGAATATATTCCAATTAGCACTTGTGTTATTATAAATTAGCAGTTTGAATGGAACATTTTATGCCAAACAAGCAATTTTTTTAAAGTACCAGACTTCTCCTTCCTCTGAATTCCCCACTGCACAGTCACACCCACACACTCTCAGACTAACACACCCACACACTCTCAGACAAATACACACACACGCTCTCAGTCGAATACACCCACACACTCTCAGACAAATTCACCCACACACACACACTCTCAGACGAATACACCCACACACACTCTCAGAGGAACACACTCAATTCCCCTCAACATGACACTTCACTGATCTCCACTTCAGAACGAAGCTTGCGGCACATGTCCTATATTTACGGCTGACTCTGGGAAATACACTGTCATCTGCCAAAAAATAGAAAGGGAGAGAGAAAGAGAGAGAGGAAAGGGAGGGATTTGATGGAGGTAGGTAGAGAGAGATGGAAAAGCGGAACTCGTAGGTTAAATTACTTCCTAGAGGGGCTGCTCTGTCTTCCCTGAGAAATGGACCTCGTTTCACAGCAATGCATTACACTCCCACACACAAACACACGCGCACATACACTGCTCTCCAAAAGCAGCAGAATCTCCCCTCTACCTATCTGATGTATCCTCTGTACATTACTCAAATATTCAAGCGAGAGCAGAGGAGTGTGTGTGGGTGTGTGGGTGTGTGGGTGTGTGGGTGTGTGGGTGTGTGGGTGTGTGTGTGGGTGGGTGGGTGGGTGGGTGGGTGGGTGGGTGTATGTTAGGGTTGGGTGATATTTGAGGAGACCTGTTCTACGATATGCTATTCCAAATATCTCCCATATCTGAGATCATTGTTTTGTGCCATTAATGACTGAATCATTCCAGACTGTGCAATTATTGAGCTAATTCACGATTTTATAGTCGCATTGTCATTAAATAATGTTCGTACTTAATTTATTTAAACGAGTTGATTCAGCCTAATTGAGGTTTGATTTGTAGAGTTCAAATCGTCTTTCACTTCACGATGTGTCATCAATGTCAAATATCACGAAATTCAGTATTATCATATATCAGCCCAACCCTTCAAGCGAGAGCAGAGGAGTGTGTGTGTGTGTGTGTGTGTGTGCGTGCGTGCGTGCGTGCGTGCGTGCGTGCGTGCGTGCGTGCGTGCGTGTGTGGAATGGGGAGAGTAGAAAAGAGCAAGAAGGAGAAGGAGAAGACCACACATTCAGGCAGCACTGCAGTCATTTTCTGACTATCTTTCCAGCCAGGCGAGCCAAGCCAATCATCTAGCTATCAGTGTGAGTCTGAAAGAGAGAACAGATAACTGTCATCATAGTTGAAGGGAAACATAAATGAAAGGACGTGATCTTTCCGCTGAGGATTACTGGAGATTGGCCAGCTTCGGCACGGTCGTAACAAGTAGTCTGTGACATTTTGGACAAAATGTTATGTTGCTCAGATCCAATGATTTCATTGATAGACCTAGCTTCTGAGAGGATGGTAGCCGTATCATTATGTTCGTCTGAGTCTGTGTGTGAGCTGTGGCTCCTAGAAAGCTATTTTTGTTTGGAATAATTCACTAAGACATTTAATTAGAGCTGTTGACAAAAATGTAACTGAAATAGCCTAACTTTGGCACTAGGCTTGTTTATCCAAGTGAGAGCTGAAAGAGTGCTAAGGTTTAGCTTGAGTAGACCGGCCTGTTCATTTGAAAACATTGTAACCTTATGTTAGCATTGGGCTAGCACCCAACATTAGCATTTGGGCTATAGCATTAGCACACACTGAAATACATCCTACAGCCACCCATGTCATGGCCATGTACTATTATACTCTCCACCCGGCACAGCCAGTAGAGGACTGGCCACCGCTCAGAGCCTAGTTCCTCTCTAGGTTTCTTCCTAGGTTCCTGCCTTTCTAGGGAGTTTTTCCTAGCCACCGTATTTCTACATCTGCATTGCTTGCTGTTTGGGGTTTTAGGCTGGGTTTCTGTATAGCACTTTGTGACATCGGCTGATGTATAAAGGGCTTTATAAATACATTTGATTGACTGTCTGGGACCAAAATGCTCCGGAATAGATTCCATCCCCAAGCCATAAGACTTCTAAATAGTTGACCAAATAGCTACCCGGACTATCTGCATTGACCCTTTTTACACTAACTCTTTTTGACTGGACTCTAACCACACACTCACACACACACACACACACACACACACACACACACACACACACACACACACACACACACACACACACACACACACACACACACACACACACACACACACACACACACACACACACACACACACACACACACACACACATAACACGTGCACACAGGCACACTGTCGCCACACACACACTTCCACATTCATCACACATGCTGCTGTTACTGTTTATTATCTATCCTATTGCCTTGTCACTTTACCCCTACCTCTATGTACATATCTACCTCAATTACCTCATACCCCTGCACATCGACTCGGTAGTGGTACCCCGTGTATATAGCTAACTATCATTGCTCATTGTGGATTTGTTCCTCGTGTTGCTATTTTTGTTATTCT
Organism: Salvelinus alpinus; assembly: GCF_045679555.1. Classification (NCBI taxonomy): domain Eukaryota; kingdom Metazoa; phylum Chordata; class Actinopteri; order Salmoniformes; family Salmonidae; genus Salvelinus; species Salvelinus alpinus. Next base: position 32,810,877 of record NC_092107.1, read on the forward strand.
ATTATTATTATTATTATTTGTATTGTATTATGCATTGTTATTGTTACTGTATTCTGCATTGTTATTGTTACTGTATTCTGCATTGTTATTGTTACTGTATTCTGTATTGTTGGGAAGGGTCACTAAGCATTTCATTGTTAGTCTACACCTGTTGCTTACGAAACATGTGACAATTAAAATTTGATTTGATTTACACTACCGGTCAAAAGTTTTAAAATAGTGCTGCATCAGATGACCTGGCCTCCACAATCACCCGACCTCAACCAAATTGAGATGGTTTGGGATGAGTTGGACCGCAGAGTGAAGGAAAAGCAGCCAACAAGTGCTCAGCATATGTGGGAACTCCTTCAAGACTGTTGGAAAAGCATTCCAGGTGGGACTGGTTGAGAGAATGCCAAGAGTGTGCAAAGCTGTCATCAAGGCAAAGGGTGGCTATTTGAAGAATCTCAAATATAGAATATATTTGGATTTGTTTAACACTTTTGGTTACTACGTGATTCCATATGTGTTTTTTCATAGTTTTGATGTCTTCACTAAAAATAAAGAAAAACGCTTGAATGAGTAGGTGTTCTAAAACTTTTGACTGGTAGTGTAAATCACACTCTAGCTAGCCTCATCCCTCTGAAGGTCCCAGTATGTCATCACTGCCATGTCTCGGCTCTTTTGCAGGCACTTTCAGGCAAAGGACAGCTCAACTTTTATTCCATCATCCCTCTCTCTTTTTCCCTCTCTTACTGTCTTTTCTCTCCTGTCAGTATGTCTCTCCCCCTCTCATTTGTCAAAGCAGGATAAATGAATGTGTAAACTTGAGTGAGCAGCTTCAGGAAGAAGACTGATGATGTGCTGTTGATGGTCCACTTATTCATTTGATCGCTGGGCCGGTGGCACCGTCTCGCTGGGCCGGTGGCACCGATTAAACTGTCCACTCAGTGGATGTGAGAAATGTCCAGGAGTCTTAATCATTATTTACACAGCACCACGCACTCTTGGAAGCGATTCAATGACATGTCATTTGAGTGTGTGTCAAGTTAGTTTAGATTTTGTATCAGAAGGTGAACGGATGTGCTTCAAATGAGATATTTAAATAATTGAATGACGATGAGCGACCTTTGGCTCTAGAGCAGGATGTGTGTGTCGTATGTATGTCACTGAGAGTTGGGAACAGCGACAGACCTTTCACCTGTCTGCTAGTGATGACTCAGATTTACGGGAAAGAGGCGTGGCTCAGCAAACAACCAAGCAAGTCACGTTCATGGAGTGGCACAGGAACACATACGCTCTGCTCTCTCACACATAGTCAGTCCTTCTAGCCTCTGGGTCATTCATTGGTTGATTCATTTGCATTTGGCTTTAAGAGTGTTTGGCCTCCAGGGTCCCACTTTCTACACCCCATCCCATCCCTACACCCCATCCCTACACCCCATCCCATCCCTACACCCCATCCCTACACCCCATCTTCAGCCCTACACCCCATCCCTACACCCCATCCCATCCCTACACCCCATCCCTACACCCCATCCCTACACCCCATCCCCCCATCCCTACACCCCATCCCCCCATCCCTACACCCCATCCCATCCCTACACCCCATCCCTACACCCCATCCCTACACCCCATCCCATCCCTACACCCCATCCCTACACCCCATCCCTACACCCCATCCCTACACCCCATCCCCCCATCCCTACACCCCATCCCATCCCTACACCCCATCCCCCCATCCCTACACCCCATCCCATCCCTACACCTTATCCCTACACGCCATCCCTACACCCCATCCCATCCCTACACCTCATCCCTACACGCCATCCCTACACCCCATCCCATCCCATCCCTACACCCCATCCCATCCCTACACCCCATCCCTACACCCCATCCCATCCCTACACCCCATCCTCAGCCCTACACCCCATCCCATCCCTACACCCCATCCCTACACCCCACCCCATCCCTACACCCCACCCCACCCCATCCCTACACCCCATCCCTACACCCCATCCCTACACCCCATCCCCCCATCCCTACACCCCATCCCATCCCATCTCTCTCTCTCTCTCTCTCTCTCTCTCTCTCTCTCTCTCTCTCTCTCTCTCTCTCTCTCTCTCTCTCTCTATATATATTCAATTTAAGGGCTTTACTGGCATGGGAAACATATGTTAACATTGCCAATTCTTTCCAATGTGTCAAGTAATTATCTTTTCTTTTTCGCATGATTTGGTTGGTTCTAATTGTATTGCTGTCCTGGGGCTCTGTGGGGTCTGTTTGTGTTTGTGAACAGAACCCCAGTACCAGCTTATTTAAGGGACTCATCTCCAGGTTCATATCTCTGTTGGCGATGGCTTTGTTATAGAAGGTTTGGGAATTGCTTCCTTCCTTTTAGGTGGTTGTAGAATTTAACAGCTCTTTTCTGGATTTTGATAATTAGCGGGTATCGGCCTAATTCTTCTCTGCATGCAGAATTCTTCAAAAAATATCGTCAGTGTACAACGTAAAACCCAAAATAATGCATTTTTACAGAATTCTGCATGCAGAGTCTCAATTTGATGTGTGTCCCATTTTGTGAATTCTTGGTTGGTGAGCAGTATTTTTAGCCAGATCCTAATTGGTATGTCAAAATTGATAATCATTTTGATGGCATAGAAAGCCCTTCTTGCCTTGTCTCTCAGCTCGTTCACAGCTTTATGGAAGTTACCTGTGGCGCTGATCTTTAGGCCGAGGTATGTATAGTTTTTGTGTGCTCTAGGGCAACGGTGTCTAGATGGAATTTGTTGTTGTTGTCCTGGAAACTGGACCTTTTTTGGAACACCATCATTTTTTCTTACTGAGATTTACTGTCAGGGCCCAGGTCTGACAGAATCTGTGCAGAAGATCTAGGTGCTGCTGTAGGCCCTCCTTGGTTGGTGACAGAAGCACCAGGTCATCAGCGAACAGTAGACATTTGACTTCAGATTCTAGTAGGGTGAGGCCAGGTGCTGCAGACTGTTCTAGTGCCTTCGCCAATTCGTTGATGTATATGTTGAAGAGGGTGGGGCTCAACTTTTTAGGGCTGCAATCCCGTTAACGGGATCGATATGACAACAGCCAGTGAAAGTGCAGGGCGCCAAATTCAAACAACAGAAATCTCATAATTAAAATTCCTCAAACATACAACTATCTTATACCATTTTAAAGGTAATCTTGTTGTTAATCCCACCACAGTGTCTGATTTCAAAAAGGCTTTACAGTGAAAGCACCACAAACAATTATGTTATGTCAACGCCAAATCACAGAAAAACACAGCCATTTTTCCAGCCAAAGACAGGAGTCACAAAAAGCAGAAATAGAGATAAAATTAATCACTAACCTTTGATGATCTTCATCAGATGACACTCATAGGACTTCATGTTACACAATACATGTATGTTTTGCTCGGTAAAGTTCATATTTATATAAAAAAATCTACATTTCCATCAATTTCACATCAATTTCCAGAAATACTCATAATAAACGTTGATCAAAGATCAAGTGTTGTACATGGAATTTTAGATCCACTTCTCCTTAATGCAACCGCTGTGTCAGATTTCAAAAAAGCTTTACGGAAAAAGCAAACCATGCACTAATCTGAGGTCGGCACTCAGAGCCCAATCAAGACAAAAATATATCCGCCATATTGTACAGTCAACAGAAGTCAGAAATAACATTATAAATATTCACTTACCTTTGATCTTCATCAGAATGCACTCCCAGGAATCCCAGTTCGACAATAAATGTTTGATTTGTTCGGTAATGTCCATCATTTATGTCCAAATAGCTACTTTTGTTAGCGCGTTTGGTAAACAAATCCAAAGTCACGAAGCGCGTTCACTAAAAGCAGACGAAATGTCAAAAAGTTCCCGTAACAGTCAGTAGAAACATGTCAAACGATGTATTGAATCAATCTTTAGGATGTTTTTATCATAAATCTTCAATAATGTTCCAACCGGAGAATTCCTTTGTCTTCAGAAGTGCGATGGAACATGAACGCGCATGGTCAGCGCATGTTCAGGTCATGGTAGACCTTACTCAATCCCCTCTCATTCGGCCCCCCTTCACAGTAGAAGCATCAGACAAGGTTCTAAAGACTGTTGACATCTAGTGGAAGCCCTAGGAAGTTCAAAATGACCCATATCCCACTGTGTATTCGATAGGCGATGAGTTAAACTTACAAACCTCAGATTTCCCACTTCCTGGTTGGATTTTGTTCTCTGTTTTTTGCCTGCTATATGAGTTATGTTATACTCACAGACATCATTCAAACAGTTTTAGAAACTTCAGAGTGTTTTCCATCCAATACTACTAATAATATGCATATATTAGCAACTGGGACTGAGGAGCAGGCAGTTTACTCTGTGCACCTCTGGGCACCTTTTCATCCAAGCTACTCAATACTGCCCCTGCAGCCATAAGAAGTTAAAAGCACACTTGTTGTTTGTGTACATGGATTTTAAAACACCACTTTCCATCAATTTGTATTGCAGGCTCTCATGCCAATTTGGGTCAAAAGGTTTTTTGAAATCAACAAAGCATGAGAAGACTTTGCCTTTGTTTTTGGTTTGTTTGTCAATTAGCGTGTGCAGGGTGAATACGTGGTGTGCTGTACGGTAATTTGGTAAAAAGTCAATTTGACATTTACTCAGCACAATGAGTCTGCTGTTAATGAAAATGCAGAGTATTTTCCCAAGGTGGCTGTTGACGCATATCCCACGTTAGTTATTGGGATAAATTGTTTCTCCACTTTTGTGCATTGGGGTGATCAGTACTTGGTTGCAAATATTGGGGAATATGCCAGAGCTGAGGATGATGTTAAAGAGTTTAAGTATAGCCAATGGGAATTTGTGGTCTGTATATTTTATCATTTAATTTAGGATACCATCAACCCCAAAGCCTTTTTGGGTTGGAGGGTTTGTATTTTGTCCTGTAGTTCATTCAATGTAATTGGAGAATCCAGTGGGTTCTGGTAGTTTTTAATAGTTGATTGTAAGATTTTCCCAAATTATTGGAGAAATAGTTTATCCATACATCTCAGTTTTGGATAGATAACTCTACGTGTTGTTGTTTGTTTAAAGTTTTCCAATTTTCCCAGAGGTGGTTAGAATCTATGGATTCTTCAAATACATTGAGCTGATTTCTGACGTGTTGTTCCTTCTTTTTCTGTAGTGTATTTCTGTATTGTTTTAGTGATTCACCATGGTGAAGGCGTAGAATCAGGTTTTCTGGGTCACAATGTTTTTGGTATGATAGGTTTCTCAATTTCTTTCTTAGGTTTTTGGATTCTTCATCAATCATTTGTCATTGTTGTTAATTTTCTTAGGTTGTCTGCTTGAAATGTTTAGATTTGATAGGGAAGCTGAGAAGTCAAATATACTGTTTAGGTTTTCTACTGCCAAGTTTACTACTACAGTGAAACATTTTGTCCAGGAAATTGTCTAGAAGGGATTGAATTTCTTTTTTGATAGATTTCCACACTACTATCTATAGCATTTCTTAATATTATTCAGTTCTTGATTCATGAGTTCATGATTGAGCATAGCTCTGCTCAAGTAGAGTGTGATTTTGCTGTGATCTGATAAGAGTGTCAGTGGACTGACTGTGAACGATCTAAGAGACACTGGGTTGAAGTCAGTTATAAAGTAGTCTACAGTACTACTGTGAAGAGATGGGCTATAGGTACACCTACCATAGGAGTCCCCTCGAAGCCTACCATTGACTATGTACATACCCAGCGTCTAACAGAGCTGCAGGAGTTGTGACCCGTTTTTTGTTGTTGTTATGTTGTCATAGTTGTGCCTAGGGGGACGTATGGGGGAGGGAATGCTGTCACCTCCAGGTAGGTGTTTGTTCACCTGTGTGCTGAGGGTGTCAGGTTCTTGTCCAGTTCTGGCATTTAGGTCACCACATACTAGTACATGTCCCTGGGCCTGGAAATTATTGAGGTCCCCTCTAGGATGGAGAAGCTGTCATCATTAAAGTATGGGGATTCTATTTGGGGGCATATAGGTAGCACACATAAGGACATTTTTTTCTCTGTTGAGATAATTTCCTTATTAATGTATAGCTAGATGTAAAATGTTCCTGTTTTGACTAATTTAATAGTGGGTTAAGTGCAAGGTCTGCAAGGTCTGCTCTTAGCATACCCCCTGAGTGTCTTCGCTGTTTCACACCTGGTAGTTTGGTGGATGGGACTACCAGCTCTCTGTAACCTAGAGGGCAACCAGTGGGTCCGTCTCCTTTATACCATGTTTCACACCTGGTAGTTTGGTGGATGGGACTACCAGCTCCCTGTAACCTAGAGGGCAACCAGTGGGTTCATTTCCTTTATACCATGTTTCACACCTGGTAGTTTGGTGGATGGGACTACCAGCTCTCTGTAACCTAGAGGGCAACCAGTGGGTCCATCTATTTTATACCAGGTTTCTTGTAGGATAACAATGTCTGTATTTCAAATGTCTTTGTTATTTTTTTAACTAGACAAGTCAGTTAAGATGAAATTCTTATTTACAATGACGTTCTACCCCGGGTGACGCTGGGCCAATTGTGCGCCGCCCTAATGGACTCCCAATCACGGCCGGATGTGATGCAGCCTGGATTCGAACCAGGGACTGTAGTGACACCTCTTGCACTGAGATGCAGTGCCTTAGTCCGCTGCATCACTCAGGAAGTGGTGAAGTCTGGGTTCCTGCTCTTTAGGCCAAAGGCAGATGACCTCAGACCTTGTATATATTCCAGGATGAGATAGTAAAGGCTTTTTGTTCCATAGCCTCAATCTTTCTCTTTCTCTTTCTCCCTCTCTCTAGCTCTTTCTCCATCCCCCTCTCTTTCTATCTCAATACAATTCAATTCAAAGGGCTTTATTGGCATGGGAAACATATGTTGACATCGCCAAAGCAAGTGAAATAGATAATAAACAAAGGTGAAATAAACAATAACAAATAAACAGTAATACATACAGTAATACATACTCAAGTTCCAAAGGAATAGAGACATTTCAAATGTCATATTATTGCTATATATATTGTTTTATCTCTCTCTCCATCCCTCTTTCTCCATGTATTCATTATGCTCAAAGCTGTTTGTTCGCATCTCACTACCCTCATTAACATTTCAAGGCCCTGCTCAAGCACACAGCCCCTGGTTACCAAGGGCCGCCTCTCGGCAACCAGCAGTCAGCTGCAGAACACTGCAGACCAGAGAGAGTCCGAGAGAGTCAGGAGGTCCAGCCCTCCTCTTCTCTTCCTCACCCAGAGCGTATATCTGTGTTGTCCAGTTTCTTTCTGATAGTTATGCCCTCTAATGTTGATTATGTATTTGATTCTCTTTGTCAGCTGACGTTTTCTTTACCTTCATCTGTCCCTTAGTCCCTTTTTATTTGTGCTCAATTACCATACACTCTCCAACTCTCCATCTCTCCCTCCTGCATAGTCTCTCCCTCTCTCATTTGGTCTCTCTCCCCACAGCAGGCTTAGGTTTATCTGTGGTACAGTAGCACCAACCAAGCTGCTTGCTAGCCCTAGCCTGTCCTCGGCCTGATTGCCTTACTGCTACGCCACTACGTAGAACCCCTGCGTTGGCTAACCATCTCTGACAGCCTCCTTATAAAAGAGGCTGAGAACGGCGGCTGGCGGAGGAGTAGTGCATGTTTGATTTTACTTAGGCTACTGATTTGCGGCACGAGACCGGAGGAATGAGAGTTAGAGTACCCCGGAGGGGGAACCAGCCCAGCTAGCGTGGGGGACCTGTCATGTCTGATTGTAGCCCAGGCGGAGTGAGCCTCGGCCGGGTTAAGCAGAGAGGGCGCTACCCTTGTGGTGAGGGATGGATGATGGATGATGGAGGATTCACTTGGGCTTAGTAGTGAGGGAAGAGCAGGAGAGTGAAAGCAAATTGGTGGAATTGACAATTTCTTAGCAGGGTTTTGTGGAATGTGTTTACGGGTGTTCAGAGTGGCGGGTTGGGAACTGAGGTGACATTGAGGTCTCTGTCTCCCTCTCATCCTCCCCTCATCTCTCTCACATACGTTCCTCTCTTCACTTCCTCTACCTCTATTTCTCTCCTCTTCCCCTTCATATCTCCCTCCATCTTCCTCTCTCACGTCTCCTTTTATCTCTTCATTCCTCTCTCACCTTCCCATCATGTCTTTATTTTTCTCTCCTCTCCCCCTCTCTACCCTCCCTCTCTTTCCTCTCCTCCTCTCTCCCCTCCCTCCCTCTCTCTCCCCTCCTCCTCTACTCTCTCTGTTAGTGAAGTTCATCTCAGCCCAGCGAGACACTCAACCAGAGCCATTCTATTGATACTTAAACACGCCTCATGACTGCGTTTAGATAGGAGGGAAGAGAACAAGGAAAGCAGAGGTGTACTCTCAGCAGAGAGAGAGGAGAGAGGGATGACTCGTAGGAGGCGGTGTTAAAAATAAAAACTCCCATGGAGTCTGAGCTGATGGTGATAGATTAGAACCAGGCGACTGGAGTGGAGGGAGCATATAAATGAGATATTTAAGAAACATGAAAAATTGGGCCCAAATTGCAGCAAACAGCAGGCGGCTGGCCCCCTGTTCTCCTTTCACAGCGGCTCCTGGTTCCAATCCATTGTGGAGCGTCTGTACAGAGGGAGTCCAGGACCGGGCAGGTTGTGATAAGAACCAGCTGTGACCTTTCACCTCTCGGCTCCCCTGATCTGAGCCCTAGCAAAATTAGATTTTCTGTTTGTGTGTGTGTGTGTGTTAGTGTGCGTGTGTGCGTGTGTGATAAGGGTAATCTATTGCTTTCTGGTTTCTGTGTGTGTGGGCAGGGTAATGTTTCTGTGTGTGTGGGCAGGGTAATGTTTCTGTGTGTGTGGGCAGGGTAATGTTTCTGTGTGTGTGGGCAGGGTAATGTTTCTGTGTGTGTGGGCAGGGTAATGTTTCTGTGTGTGTGGGTAGGGTAATGTTTCTGTGTGTGTGGGCAGGGTAATGTTTCTGTGTGTGTGGGTAGGGTAATGTTTCTGTGTGTGTGGGTAGGGTAATGTTTCTGTGTGTGTGGGCAGCGTAATGTTTCTGTGTGTGTGGGCAGGGTAATGTTTCTGTGTGTGTGGGCAGGGTAATGTTTCTGTGTGTGTGGGTAGGGTAATGTTTCTGTGTGTGTGGGTAGGGTAATGTTTCTGTGTGTGTGGGTAGGGTAATGTTTCTGTGTGTGTGGGTAGGGTAATGTTTCTGTGTGTGTGGGCAGGGTAATGTTTCTGTGTGTGTGGGTAGGGTAATGTTTCTGTGTGTGTGGGTAGGGTAATGTTTCTGTGTGTGTGGGTAGGGTAATGTTTCTGTGTGTGTGGGCAGGGTAATGTTTCTGTGTGTGTGGGCAGGGTAATGTTTCTGTGTGTGTGGGCAGGGTAATGTTTCTGTGTGTGTGGGTAGGGTAATGTTTCTGTGTGTGTGGGTAGGGTAATGTTTCTGTGTGTGTGGGTAGGGTAATGTTTCTGTGTGTGTGGGTAGGGTAATGTTTCTGTGTGTGTGGGTAGGGTAATGTTTCTGTGTGTGTGGGTAGGGTAATGTTTCTGTGTGTGTGGGTAGGGTAATGTTTCTGTGTGTGTGGGTAGGGTAATGTTTCTGTGTGTGTGGGCAAGGTAGTGTTTCTGTGTGTGTGGGCAGGGTAATGTTTCTGTGTGTGTGGGTAGGGTAATGTTTCTGTGTGTGTGGGCAGGGTAATGTTTCTGTGTGTGTGGGCAAGGTAATGTTTCTGTGTGTGTGGGCAGGGTAATGTTTCTGTGTGTGTGGGTAGGGTAATGTTTCTGTGTGTGTGGGTAGGGTAATGTTTCTGTGTGTGTGGGTAGGGTAATGTTTCTGTGTGTGTGGGCAGGGTAATGTTTCTGTGTGTGTGGGCAGGGTAATGTTTCTGTGTGTGTGGGTAGGGTAATGTTTCTGTGTGTGTGGGCAGGGTAATGTTTCTGTGTGTGTGGGTAGGGTAATGTTTCTGTGTGTGTGGGTAGGGTAATGTTTCTGTGTGTGTGGGCAGGGTAATGTTTCTGTGTGTCTGAGCAGCGTAATGTTTCTGTGTGTGTGGGTAGGGTAATGTTTCTGTGTGTGTGTGGGCAGGGTAATGTTTCTGTGTGTGTGGGTAGGGTAATGTTTCTGTGTGTGTGGGCAGGGTAATGTTTCTGTGTGTGTGGGCAGGGTAATGTTTCTGTGTGTGTGGGTAGGGTAATGTTTCTGTGTGTGTGGGTAGGGTAATGTTTCTCTGTGTGTGGGTAGGGTAATGTTTCTGTGTGTGTGGGTAGGGTAATGTTTCTGTGTGTGTGGGCAGGGTAATGTTTCTGTGTGTGTGGGCAGGGTAATGTTTCTGTGTGTGTGGGCAGGGTAATGTTTCTGTGTGTGTGGGCAGGGTAATGTTTCTGTGTGTGTGGGCAGGGTAATGTTTCTGTGTGTGTGGGCAGGGTAATGTTTCTGTGTGTGTGGGCAGGGTAATGTTTCTGTGTGTGTGGGCAGGGTAGTGTTTCTGTGTGTGTGGGCAGGGTAATGTTTCTGTGTGTGTGGGCAGGGTAATGTTTCTGTGTGTGTGGGCAGGGTAATGTTTCTGTGTGTGTGGGCAGGGTAATGTTTCTGTGTGTGTGGGTAGGGTAGTGTTTCTGTGTGTGTGGGCAGGGTAATGTTTCTGTGTGTGTGGGTAGGGTAATGTTTCTGTGTGTGTGGGCAGGGTAATGTTTCTGTGTGTGTGGGCAGGGTAATGTTTCTGTGTGTGTGGGCAGGGTAATGTTTCTGTGTGTGTGGGCAGGGTAATGTTTCTGTGTGTGTGGGCAGGGTAATGTTTCTGTGTGTGTGGGTAGGGTAGTGTTTCTGTGTGTGTGGGCAGGGTAATGTTTCTGTGTGTGTGGGCAGGGTAATGTTTCTGTGTGTGTGGGTAGGGTAATGTTTCTGTGTGTGTGGGCAGGGTAGTGTTTCTGTGTGTGTGGGCAGGGTAATGTTTCTGTGTGTGTGGGCAGGGTAATGTTTCTGAACAGTATGTGAGTGGGTGCTGTCCTATTGGTGTCAGTGTTGTGTAATGCTCTGCTAATCGCTATGTGTAATGTTTGACATGGAACATCATCACCAATGTCTATTACTGATGAATAACTGGGTAGGCCTGTTTGATCATGTGTCAAACCTGATCACAAATCCATCGATGTAGTTTGCAGATCACATTGACGTAAAACAACTCTTCCTTGTTGAACCAGTCATTTAACTAGAGTTTCCCTGAGGAGTTGGTAGAACATGAGTGACAGACAGACACCACCGGGCCAGGCCCTGTTTAAAATGCTCAGTCAGGCCGTGGTACGGCAGAGAGAGAGGAGTCACGAAACATGAATGCATTAGCACTGTGGACCCATACATTATGCAGAGGCTGAACTGCAACTGAAGACTCAAGACACAGAGAGAGAGTGAGAGGAAAGGACAGTGAGAGGAAAGGGCAGTGAGAGGAAAGGACAGTGAGAGGAAAGGGCAGTGAGAGGAAAGGACAGTGAGAGGAAAGGGCAGTGAGAGGAAAGGACAGTGAGAGGAAAGGGCAGTGAGAGGAAAGGGCAGTGAGAGGAAAGGACAGTGAGAGGAAAGGGCAGTGAGAGGAAAGGACAGTGAGAGGAAAGGACAGTGAGAGGAAAGGACAGTGAGAGGAAAGGACAGTGAGAGGAAAGGGCAGTGAGAGGAAAGGGCAGTGAGAGGAAAGGGCAGTGAGAGGAAAGGGCAGTGAGAGGAAAGGACAGTGAGAGGAAAGGACAGTGAGAGGAAAGGGCAGTGAGAGGAAAGGACAGTGAGAGGAAAGGGCAGTGAGAGGAAAGGGCAGTGAGAGGAAAGGGCAGTGAGAGGAAAGGACAGTGACAGGAAAGGACAGTGAGAGGAAAGGGCAGTGAGAGGAAAGGGCAGTGAGAGGAAAGGGCAGTGAGAGGAAAGGGCAGTGAGAGGAAAGGACAGTGAGAGGAAAGGGCAGTGAGAGGAAAGGGCAGTGAGAGGAAAGGGCAGTGAGAGGAAAGGGCAGTGAGAGGAAAGGACAGTGAGAGGAAAGGACAGTGAGAGGAAAGGACAGTGAGAGGAAAGGGCAGTGAGAGGAAAGGGCAGTGAGAGGAAAGGACAGTGAGAGGAAAGGACAGTGAGAGGAAAGGGCAGTGAGAGGAAAGGGCAGTGAGAGGAAAGGGCAGTGAGAGGAAAGGACAGTGAGAGGAAAGGGCAGTGAGAGGAAAGGACAGTGAGAGGAAAGGGCAGTGAGAGGAAAGGGCAGTGAGAGGAAAGGGCAGTGAGAGTAAAGGACAGTGAGAGTAAAGGACAGTGAGAGGAAAGGGCAGTGAGAGGAAAGGGCAGTGAGAGGAAAGGACAGTGAGAGGAAAGGGCAGTGAGAGGAAAGGACAGTGAGAGGAAAGGGCAGTGAGAGGAAAGGGCAGTGAGAGGAAAGGACAGTGAGAGGAAAGGGCAGTGAGAGGAAAGGACAGTGAGAGGAAAGGACAGTGAGAGGAAAGGGCAGTGAGAGGAAAGGACTGTGAGAGGAAAGGACAGTGAGAGGAAAGGACAGTGAGAGGAAAGGACACTGAGAGGAAAGGACAGTGAGAGGAAAGGGCAGTGAGAGGAAAGGGCAGTGAGAGGAAAGGGCAGTGAGAGGAAAGGGCAGTGAGAGGAAAGGACAGTGAGAGGAAAGGGCAGTGAGAGGAAAGGGCAGTGAGAGGAAAGGGCAGTGAGAGGAAAGGACAGTGAGAGGAAAGGGCAGTGAGAGGAAAGGACAGTGAAAGGAAAGGGCAGTGAGAGGAAAGGACAGTGAGAGGAAAGGGCAGTGAGAGGAAAGGGCAGTGAGAGGAAAGGACAGTGAGAGGAAAGGGCAGTGAGAGGAAAGGACAGTGAGAGGAAAGGACAGTGAGAGGAAAGGGCAGTGAGAGGAAAGGGCAGTGAGAGGAAAGGGCAGTGAGAGGAAAGGGCAGTGAGAGGAAAGGACAGTGAGAGGAAAGGGCAGTGAGAGGAAAGGGCAGTGAGAGGAAAGGGCAGTGAGAGGAAAGGACAGTGAGAGGAGAGGGCAGTGAGAGGAAAGGGCAGTGAGAGGAAAGGGCAGTGAGAGGAAAGGACAGTGAGAGGAAAGGGCAGTGAGAGGAAAGGACAGTGAGAGGAAAGGACAGTGAGAGGAAAGGGCAGTGAGAGGAAAGGACAGTGAGAGGAAAGGGCAGTGAGAGGAAAGGACAGTGAGAGGAAAGGGCAGTGAGAGGAAAGGGCAGTGAGAAGAAAGGACAGTGAGAGGAAAGGGCAGTGAGAGGAAAGGGCAGTGAGAGGAAAGGACAGTGAGAGGAAAGGGCAGTGAGAGGAAAGGACAGTGAGAGGAAAGGGCAGTGAGAGGAAAGGGCAGTGAGAGGAAAAGACAGTGAGAGGAAAGGACAGTGAGAGGAAAAGACAGTGAGAGGAAAGGACAGTGAGAGGAAAGGGCAGTGAGAGGAAAGGGCAGTGAGAGGAAAGGACAGTGAGAGGTATCAGGCATGTTGAAGTCAGCAGCACATTCCAGTGTGGATGACGGCGGGATGTGGGGTGTGTGTAAGCTAGTATGTGTAAGTTAGTGTGTGTAAGCCAGTGTGTGTAAGTTAGTGTGTGTAAGTTAGTGTGTGTAAGTTAGTGTGTGTAAGTTAGTGTGTGTAAGCTAGTGTGTGTAAGTTAGTGTTTGTAAGTTAGTGTGTGTAAGTTAGTGTGTGTAAGTTAGTGTTTGTGAGAGAGTGTGTGTGTGTGTGTGTGTCTGTGTGCAATAGGAGCAATGTTGGTCAAGCTGTAGTATCTATCTGCTGCTATTTATTTAGTCTGTACTTAATGCCTTTAGTCTCACTGTTATCTGAATAGAAGGTCACCTCATCTTGTTGCTCTGTTATCTGAATAGAAGGTCACCCCATCTTGTTGCTCTGTTATCTGAATAGAAGGTCACCTCATCTTGTTGCTCTGTTATCTGAATAGAAGGTCACATCAAGGTGTCGCTCTGTTATCTGAATAGAAGGTCACCTCATCTTGTTGCTCTGTTATCTGAATAGAAGGTCACCTCATCTTGTTGCTCTGTTATCTGAATAGAAGGTCACCCCATCTTGTTGCTCTGTTATCTGAATAGAAGGTCACCCCATCTTGTTTCTCTGTTATCTGAATAGAAGGTCACCTCATCGTGTTGCTCTGTTATCTGAATAGAAGGTCACCTCATATTGTTGCTCTGTTATCTGAATAGAAGGTCACCTCATCTTGTTGCTCTGTTATCTGAATAGAAGGTCACCTCATCTTGTTGCTCTGTTATCTGAATAGAAGGTCACCTCATCGTGTTGCTCTGTTATCTGAATAGAAGGTAATCTCATCTTGTTGCTCTGTTATCTGAATAGAAGGTCACCTCATCTTGTTGCTTGTTATCTGAATAGAAGGTCACCTCATCTTGTTGCTCTGTTATCTGAATAGAAGGTCACCTCATCGTGTTGCTCTGTTATCTGAATAGAAGGTCACCCCATCTTGTTGCTCTGTTATCTGAATAGAAGGTCACCTCATCTTGTTGCTCTGTTATCTGAATAGAAGGTCACCTCATCTCGTTGCTCTGTTATCTGAATAGAAGGTCACCTCATCGTGTTGCTCTGTTATCTGAATAGAAGGTCACCTCATCTTGTTGCTCTGTTATCTGAATAGAAGGTCACCTCATCTTGTTGCTCTGTTATCTGAATAGAAGGTCACCTCATCTTGTTGCTCTGTTATCTGAATAGAAGGTCACCTCATCGTGTTGCTCTGTTATCTGAATAGAAGGTCACCCCATCTTGTTGCTGGTTTATATTAATAGGGGAATGGATGGAGGGCAATGGAGGGTACTTCAGCGTTCCCTGGTTTACACAAGCTAATGCTGATAAGCTGACTCTCTTCCTTGTTCATGACCTCTAGAAAGTTCTGAGCAACAACAAATCAAGGCAGGTACTTCGTCATCTGTTGGTCCTAAGGGGTCTGGGTCTAATCATTGTTATTTATGTGTGTGAGGGGGGTTGATAAATATAGTTTTCTGTGTGTGTGTGTGTGTGTGTGTGTGTGTGTGTGTGTGTGTGTGTGTGTGTGTGTGTGTGTGTGTGTGTGTGTGTGTGTGTGTGTGTATGTGTGTGTGTGTGTGTGTGTGTGTGTGTGAGGGGGCTTGATAAATATAGTTTTGTGTGTGTGTGTGTGTGTGTTTGTGGTCTGTGTGACTGGGGGTACATGCGGTGTGGACATTGACCAATGCAGTGGACGGAATAGCAATGGTAGGATGGCTGGGTCACAGAGGGTCTTTGAGGGTTGTGTGTGTGTGTGTGTGTGTGTGAGGTATGCAGTGTGACCATTCATGACTGAATGGCTGGGGCTGGAATGGGCGTGTTGTCTATCTGTGTGTCTGGGTGGGTTTGAGGGGTTTGTGTGCAGCTGGCAACACCTGTCTGTCATGTTTCAACTAAACGGAACCCTCCTCTGCCAATCAAAACTCCTATTCTGAGTCCATGAGACGTGGGAGTCTCTGGATGTCCGCTGCAGCCCGGAGTATCCCCCTAAACTCTCCGATCAGTAGGAAGACACTAGAGCACCCAGGGCAGCTGAGGGACTGTAGAACAAAACAGACAACTGGAATAGAGAATATATGGATTGGACTCTGAAATAGGAAAGATCTACAATGGACTAGAACATGAGATCCTCCCCGGCACAAGAGACCACAATGGGCTGAAAATAAAGAGCAGTCAGAAAATCCTGTCTCTCTCCTCCTTCCCTGGCAGGGGACCTGGGATGTAACCGGCATTAAAAGGCTTGCTCGGGAGTTGTGAATAAGCAACTGGATTGAGCTCAGCAGCAGCGCTTTGATCTGAATCAACACGCTCTGCTTCTTCCATCGCACAGCTCAGGGAGACTGGATGTGCATACTAAAACTGTCGGAGAGGAGCCGGCTTTGCTCTTCTGCTTTCACTCACATGTTCAGTGCTTCTGCACTTCCCTATCAGCTTTATAAGCACAGTGTGGGAATATTGACTTGCAAAGAGCAACACTCAAGTATGAAGCTTATAGCATTACACACATTCATATGGGTTTGAAAAAAGACGAGGCCTGTTACTAGCATCCATATGGACTTAATAACCATTGTCCTGAAATGTATTCATGGACAGAGTAGTGTACTCAGTCCTTCTCCCATATGGATGCATTGGGTCAATGAACTTGATGTGGTTTCTACCTTTTTTCCAGCCCAGTTGCATTGCAATGTCATAGTTATTTTGTTGGAGACGCGCCCAAATTACAGGAGGCAAGACTCGTAAACTGTCCTCTCAACTGTACCATTAGGCCAGTTCTGTGGAAAAGGGCAGTAAGAGAAAGCAAGCAGCCTCAAAGACATGGAGAGTCTGTACTAATAGAGTGCTGTATATTAGTATATTAAATTACAGTACCCAACCATTCATGTCAACACCATGTGATTTAGACGAGGAACCATCATCTACAGAGTACGCCTAGCTGTTGAAACGGAGCTATGGAAATGGAAAATCTCATTATTCCATCCAACTCCTGATAGATTTAGATTCCCCCCTGGGCTGGTTGTTCCTCTTAGCCCAACGACAGTTGGACTGGTGTTAACACCACAAACACACTGGTTCAGTTATTTTCATCAAATTCAACTGTGGCATTATAGTAATAGAACTCCCTTGTAAATGTCACCAAAGGTTTCAGATAACGTCTCCACTTATACTATATGCCATTTATAAGATACCTTTATCTAAAATGAGTTACAGTCATGCGTGCATACATCATACGTAGGACTGGTCCCAGAAATCAAACCCACTACCCTGACGTTTTAAGTGCCATGCTCTACCAACTGGGCTACAAAGGACCACAGACTTCCCAGGCATGCAGCTCCCCCACACCCTACCAAGAAAGCTGAGCCTGAGACTCTGTTGAGGGACTCTATCTTAGCATTATTTTACTATCAATGGTTTTGCCATAGCTTTAGACTTAGCCAAAATGATGGCTAAGGGTCACTGGTATAAACCAAATGACTCTGCTTTAGGCCGTTCATAGCTCTATGCTAGCAGTGGCTCTCTTAGCCAAAGAAAAGTGCACAAATGTATATGTTTTAATTGAAGTTTTGACACCTCAGACTTTGCTAGCAAAATCTGTAGGCCTATTACTAGGCCTCGTTGATACTCTATATTATTTTGAGCTATGTTAGCTGAATCAATGTTAGCCTGCACTCGCTAAAACAATGTTGTCGTTGGAACTATGCTAGCCATGTCCTGTGTTAGCTGAGTCTCCGCTCTATCTTAGGGATTCTGTTGTTCTCTGGTATACCCACCTGCCTTGTGTCAATCATCTGTAAACTCACAGCGTGGCCTCTCGTTTGGGTCGGCTCGGGGAAACTGAGACGCCATCCGTCCCTCCCGACCATGGGATCTCTTCAGAGCTTTCATGACTTAGCCTGCAATAACGCAGCTGGTCATGGTACTCTCTCAGCTGCCATCTTGGAGAAACAGTGGCACACTGGAACATGTTCTTGTAAAAACTTCTCTGATGAAGTGTAATTCATCAGAGTAGGGGTCATTTTATTTTTTCTCTTAAAATGACACTTATCTATCATTTCACTGAAGGAACTCATAAGCATGATATGAGAGATGCATAAGACTGATTTCAGACTATCAGCATTAAAAAAGCCTTTTTTCTGCTGTTTCATTATTACGACAGCAGTCTATCGATGTTATGTCGGCGGAAATGCCAACTGAAGTGTCACCAGTAAACCTTTAACCGTAGCAACCTTTATGGGTATATCCCATCCCATCTCTAAAAAAAGCATCAGTGTGAGTCTGTGAGAGCCCTGATGTGGGGCTCCTTGGGGCCTGCTGGGGTGCTTTCCAGTCAGCCTTTGTCTGTTATTGACTGTTATTGCAGTTGGCAGAGGGGGCTCCTGCCTTGGCAATGTCTGCAATGGGCTGCCAGTGTGGCCCCGTCCCGGCTCGGCCAAATAGTGACGCTGTGACTGGCTGCCAGGGAAACCCTGTTCATGACCACACACTTCAGCCCCCAGGGAAAAGGAATCAGAGTTGCGTTCTACAGAAGAGGGGGGAAAAGAGACAGAAGGAAAGAGAGAAAGAATGAGTGACAGGGGAGAATGACAGTCAGAGAGGGAGTTTTAACGGTCAGTTTGCTAGCCCCTCCCATGCTTGTTGTGTGTGTGTTGGTGTGTGTGTGTGTGTACTTGTTTGTGTGTGTGTGTGTGTGTGTGTGTGTGTGTGTGTGTGTGTGTGTGTGTGTGTCCAGGATAACATAATGGGACTGAGAAAATGTGTGAGAATGTGCAGTTGCCTTAAATCTTCCCAGTCTTCTTCTCTCTGAATGAACTCCATTCATTTTGGATGTTTGTTTGTGACGAATTATAAAACGCTCAACGCTGGAACTAATGAGTTTTAGACCTGTCTGCCTCTCTGTGCCCTAAGCCCTGATCCGGGGGTAATTCAACATGCAACCAGAGAGAGGGAGAGAAAGAGAGAGAGGAGCTCGAAGAGGAGTGTGGAAAAGAGACGTTAGAGAATATGGAGAGCACATGGTGAGAGAGAGGAGGGAAGAAGAGAGAGAGAGAGAGAGAGAGAGAGAGAGAGAGAGAGAGAGAGAGAGAGAGAGAGAGAGAGAGAGAGAGAGAGAGAGAGAGAGAGAGAGAGAGAGAGAGAGAGAGAGAGAGAGAGAGAGAGAGAGAGAGAGAGAGAGAGAGAGAGAGAGAGAGAGAGAGAGAGAGGCTACGTACAGAAGTCTTGCCAGTGGGCTACCGTGGCCCGTTTCTTCCCACATTGCACGCTGGAGTGGCAGATTAATTGCAGTTCAGTGTTCTGTGCAACTCTAATGTTCAGACATGATGTAAAAACACAGCCGAGGCAAACACACTGTCGAGGGGAAAGATTTCTGCCTGGGCTGGAGAGTTACTCCACTGTGACACGGGGTGGCCCAGGAGGGGCATCTCCTGGGCCTGCTAGGGAAGGAGGAGCTGTGGCTTCTGCTGCCTAGCGTATGTAATATGTTCCTGTGCTATTCAGGGTCTTTGCTAACTAAGGTGTGATTGCCAAGATTATCCAAGATTGACAACAAGTGGCCTGTCATTTGCAGCCCATCAATTTTGTTGACCAGAATGCCTATGACCAAGAGGACTTACATTTAAAGAGATATCACACTCCCTTGGATGAATGGGATAAATGACCATAATATTTTTGCAAACCGTGCTAAATGCAAACAATTTCTGCTAATAGTGGCCTTTGGGAATTTGGCCTAGACTCCCAGCAGTACTCTCACTCTGCCCCACAGCGACTCCGGCTCCCTTTCCTTCAGTGTCCTCTCCTCTCCTCTCTGCCTCTCCTGCTACAGGAGGAAGAGAATCCCTTCTTTTGCATACATTACCATAATCTCCCATACAGTCCTCCCCTAAAGGTAGATAATGGTTTGAAGCAACACATATTTTTCTTTCATTCTTTTTTTTCTTCCAGTTTCCCTCCCGTTCCATAGTGGACATGTTAAGTAATCCTCTGTGTATGAAAAAATACTTATGGGCATGCTGGCTCACAGCACCCGACTGTGGGCCGACCGTCTTTATGCGATGCCAATAACGCAGCCTTAATCCGTAGGCAAAAAGGCTTTCCCCCTGGTTAGTGTACACACCAGGGTTTGGAACCAGTTCAGGGAACAGAAAACTGGAAAATGCGTCAGGACTACCTGGCATGATGACTCCTTGCTGTCCCCAGTCCACCTGGCCTTGCTGCTGCTCCAGTTTCAACTGTTCTGCCTGTGGCTATGGAACCCTGACCTGTTCATTTTTTTCTATTCCCACCAAAATACGCAACAAAGCGCCTATGCAAAGCCCTTACTATGTCACTCAGAAACTTATTCCAGTGTCTGCCTGCAAGCTGAAAAAAGGCTACTGTACTGATGTTACCATAGGCTACTGTACTGATGTTACCATAGGCTACTGTACTGATGTTACCATAGGCTACTGTACTGATGTTACCATAGGCTACTGTACTGATGTTACCATAGGCTACTGTACTGATGTTACCATAGGCTACTGTACTGATGTTACCATAGGCTACTGTACTGATGTTACCATAGGCTACTGTACTGATGTTACCATAGGCTACTGTACTGATGTTACAAGCGTGATTCAGAAGATAAGGAGAGAGATGTTTAATTAGCTACAGAAGAATGGATTCACTTTTTCAATACTAGTTAAGGATACTATATGCCTAGTTATCATGTTTCACATTGGACTTATTAACTACAAAAAGGTAAGACATGTTTTTAATTCTGGTGCCTCTACACACACAAGCTTGTTAGCTAGCTAGCCAAAGGACATTCAAAGTTCCTCCATAGAAGCCGTTCCTCCTCGGTATAATACTGTGGAACTAATTCAGATAATGCATGTCATAACAAGATGCTCAGCGCTTCAAGCCTCTTCCTCAACCCTCTCTCGCTCAGTTGCATGTTGCGCCTTAGGCTACACTTGTCTGTCCATCGTGCATGTAAACAACTACCCTGCCTGCTCTATCCGCACTGATTGGTGACGTAATTGAATGAACTGTTGTTTTCACAGGTTAACAAATTAACAAAAAGGAGCGATATATTCCAGGACTTTTCTTGTTGTTTGAACCGGTTCACAACTTTATTTAGCTGGTCGGAACAGTGGAACAGAACAAAGAAAATAGTGGTTCTGTTGGAAAATAATGAATGTTCCGACCCCTGGTACACACATCTCTCTATATAGCATGCCCTAGCATGAAGACTTGTGCTTTTCTTTGCCTTCCTAAATACAATTTCTTATTTTTTAGCACCCCCATCCTCTTTTACTGTCTTCTTCCTTCTCCGCACGCACGCACGCACGCACGCACGCACGCACGCACGCACGCACGCACGCACGCACGCACGCACGCACGCACGCACGCACGCACACACACACACACACACACACACACACACACACACACACACACACACACACACACACACACACACACACACACACACACACACACACACACACACACACACACACACACACACACACACACACACACACACAGCAGCAGCCAGATATGCTGGCTCTCTATGTGGGAGATTCAATCTCTTGAACAATCTACGGATCAGAAGAAGGAGAAAAAGAGACTTGTTAGTATCAGGTGCCAGCACGGCTGCTGCTGGATGGGCTGATAAGTATTCTGCTGTTTACAAAACCCTGCTGAGGGGACCACCTGCAATGCATTCTGGGTAAACACTGAAGAAATGGTTTGGGCGCTGCCAAGTGCCAAAACAGCAGACTGTGAAGAATAGGTTTGGGTGCTGTGGTTAGGCTGTATTCAGGAGTTGGGTCGGGAAGGTTATAACTGTGAGGTTGTGGACGAGGCAGTTGAGATTGTGTAGTTGTGTTTGTGTTTTTTGCAGTTGAGGAGATCATGACCGTTTTGTTTGTGCTTCAAAATAGAGATGGTTTGTTTGGATGTGTTCCCATCACGTCATCGTATCAGTCTGTCAGTCAGTCTGTCTGTCTGTCTGTCAGTCTGTAGGGAATGTGACCCGGCGAACAGAAAAACTAGTGACAAACAGATGTTAACAAGGATTGGATAAATCGAGAATGACACACACACGCGCACACTCACACACAGACACACACATTTTAAATACTTTATTTGAATCCACCAATCAAATTTACAAAAAAAGGATCCAAACATTTAAAAGGTCCCTGTATGCATGGC
>NC_092107.1:32837581-32867581 GCF_045679555.1 Salvelinus alpinus
CGTGCGTGCCTGTGTGTGTGTGTGTGTGTGTCTGAGTATGTGAGTATGTGAGTATATGATTGCTCTGTAGATAAGCAATATGCCTTGCATATCAAGATTTGTGGGGTCTTGTGTTCTGTGTGTGTGTGCCTGTTTGCCTTTCAGTGTGTGTGTGTGTGTGTGTGTGTGTGTGTGTGTGTGTGTGTGTGTGTGTGTGTGTGTGTGTGTGTGTGTGCGTGCGTGCGTGCGTGCGTGCGTGCGTGCGTGCGTGTATGCGTTCTTGTGTGTCTGCATGTGTATTTGTGCCATCCCTGGATTGATATCCATATTGCCTTATTTCTCAGACGTCAAACAGAGAGCGGAGCCTTGAACTCCCAGCATGCATTATTCATCGAATTAGATAACACACACAAGATGCAAATTGGCCACAAACCCTCCATATTCCACACAACACCGTCTCAATCTCAGCCTAACAATGTTAGCCTAGGTCTCTCTCTGGCCTGTGCAAAATCACATCATAACAAAACAAATACCTCCAAGGATGGTATTGTACTCTATCCAGCAGACTAGCAGACTATTGTCCTGTAATGGAGTTAGTATCTGACTCTGTACTCTACTTTGTATTAATCCTATGTTGGGTACTATCAAGAAGGCTAGCAGTGGTTGCTGTGGTGTTATTTATTGCCCGTGGTGTTAATTAGAACACGTACGTGACCCGACACTACGTCTCAGCCCCTCCCCCTCCCGCCTGACTTCCTGACTTCCCTGAGGCGCTGGATCCGATTAGCTAAGGACCAGGCGGGTATCGATCAGTTTTTAATGAGGAAAACAAGGGAAAGGGCTTGTATCCCCTTCAGTTACGCCAGGGGAGCGAAAGAAATAGGGATTGGCAGAGAGGAATAGGCCAACCTTCTGGAGCTTTCTGCAAACGAATGGGGGAATTCCTCACTGATCCTTATGGGCTTTAACACAGAGGAACCAACCTCATAGACTCCGATCAGTTTGAACCCCATACAGTTAGGCACTTGGGAGATGCGTATAGTACATGTAGAAGACTTGTTGGAAACATTTCGAACAATCAGAGCCTTACAAGCGTCCCGCAAAAAGGCCCAACCCCCCTTTCCAAGGCTGCCCTGTTCATCGAGAGATTCCCGGCGAACCCAGGCATTTCACGTAAATACATTCATGATTTCTTACTCAAAGCGGGTGTCAGTTCGTGTGCAAAGTATATGGTTACTGTAGGTGGGAGTAGTTCCTGAATATGCCAATGTTAAATGTCTCTGTCCCTCTCTCTCTCCCTCTCCATCTCTTCTTTAACCTCTCTGGGATCGTTCGGGACGTGAGCGTCCCACCTTGCCAACAGCCAGTGAAATTGCAGGGCACCAAATTCAAACAACAGAAATCTCATAATGAAAATTCCTCAAACATACAAGTATTATACACCATTTTAAAGATAAACGTCTTGTTAATCCAGCCACAGTGTCCGATTTCAAAAAGGCTTTACGGCAAAAGCACACCATGCGATTATGTTAGGTCAGCGCCTAGCCACAGAAAACCATACAGCCATTTTCCAAAGAAGGAGAGGTGTCACAAAAGTCAGAAACAGCGTCAAAATGAATCACTAACATTTAACGATCTTCACCTGATGGCACTCCCAGGACTCCATGTTAGACAATAAATGTGTGTTTTGTTCGATAAAGTTAATCTTTATGTCCAAAAACCTCATTTGAAATTGGCGCTTTATGTTCAGAAATGCATTGTCTCAAACAAACATCCGATGAAATTGCAGAGAGCCACATCAAATTACAGAAATACTCATCATAAACATTGATGAAAGATACAAGTGTTATACATAGGATTAAAGATACACTTCTTGTTAATCCAGCCGCTGTGTCCGATTTCAAAAAGGCTTTACTGCGAAAGCACACCATGCGATTATGTTAGGTCAGCGCCTAGCCACAGAAAACCATACAGCCATTTTCCAACCAAGGAGAGGTGTCACAAAAGTAAGAAATAGCGTTAAAATTAATCACTTACCTTTGATGATCTTCATCTGATGGCAGTCCCAGGTCTCCATGTTAGACAATACATTTTTGTTTTATTCGATAAAGTTCATCTTTATGTCCAAATACCTCCTTTTTGTTTGCGGATTTAGTCCAGTAATCCAAATGCACAAAGTGCGGGCACAAAGTCCAGACAAAAAGTCAAAAAAGTTCCATTAAAGTTTGTAGAAACATGTCAAACAATGTATATAATCAATCTTTAGGATGTTTTTATCATAAATCTTCAATAATATTCCAACCGGACAATTCCGTTGTCATTAGAAAGGAAAGGGAACGAGCGTCGTGCTCACGGCCATGCGCGAGACTAAACTAATGTCTTTCAGCTTGACCACTTGTTGAAACAGCTCTTATTTGATCCCCTTTCACAATACAAGCCTGAAACAACTTCTAAAGACTGTTGACATCTACTGGAAGTCTTAGGAAGTGCAATCTGACCCCACAGACACAGGATATTGGATAGGCAATCACTTAAAAAAACTACAAACCTCAAATTTCCCACTTCCTGGTTGGATTTTTCTCAGGTTTTTGCTTGCCATATGAGATCTGTTATACTCACAGACATCATTCAAACAGTTTTAGAAACTTCAGAGTGTTTTATATCCAATAGTAATAATAATATGCATATATTAGTATCTGGGACAGAGTAGGAGGCAGTTCAATATGGGCACGCAATTCATCCAAAAGTGAAAATGCTGCCCCATATCATAAAGAAGTTAAAGAACCGCTCTCGTGGTGCCCCAGATCCTAATGAGTTAATAGGTGCATGATTCATTTACTCAGGTAACAATTTAACATAGTTAGTTAATTAGATAAATAACAGTCTTCAGTTTTATGTTAAAGTCACAACACAAATACTGTACACCCTAATACAGTACAGCCTAATACTGTACATCCTAGTACTGTACACCCTAATACTGTACACCATAATACTGTACACCCTAATAATGTACAGTACATACGTTTCCCTTGAAACTTTCATAGAGAAACAGAGTCTCTGATATTGTTGAGTTGTACACACTCTAGAGTGGAACCTTCTTTGACAGTCATAAAGATGACAAAATATTCCAAGTTGCCTTTCAACACTTTAATTTATTCATAGTACAGTATATATACAGTATTTCTGCTGAGACATGCTTTTAAATGGATATTCGTTGGCTCAATGACTGGAAGTCTATTGGAACAGTTAGCATGTCATTGCCCCCTCCCATCTCTACCCCCCCACCCCTACTAACCATAGGTGGAACCAAGTCATTGTTTTACAAGTCACAAGTAAGTCTCAAGTCTTAGCACTCAAATCCCAAGTTAAGTCCCAAGTCAAGACAGTCAAGTCCGAGTCAAGTCTCAACTTAAGACCGACAAGTCCCAAGTCAAGTCTCAAGTCCTAAACTTTGAGTTTCGAGTCATAATGTGCTCTTCACCAAATGTAATACCATTTCATATTTTTAACAAGAGTGAGAGTTAGTATATTACATTTATGCAAATCATGAATGCTTTTTTTTTTAAATAAAAAAATGTATCTTTCCAAATAAACTGTATTATTTCCATGGAAATACATGGTTAGCCATGAGAAAGACACATCAATATGACAACAAAAACAAAATATTGTAGTACTCTCTCTCTCTCTCTCTCTCCCTCTCTCTCTCTCTCTCTCTCCAAATGTACTCTAGACACTGAAAACAATCCTGCTATAAAGTTACACTCATTTATTAAAAGGTACATCAAAACATCTGCTACTGAACTTCAAATAGGCCTACAATTTGAACACTGACCTGAATGTCTGGCAAAGAAAATACAGATCCCAAAGATGGGAGATAAAACCTGAACATGGAGCCTGTGTGTGTAATGCATAAACAGTTTCATTTTTTATCTTACCTCAGGGCCCTATGATGCATTGCATTTGCAAAAGACCCAAATTTGAAAAAAGTCTGTCCAAAAATAATGAGTGACGGCATTAGCACCTGTACCTGTCCCGCAGGTGTGATGTTCGGATGTACCGATCCTGTGCAGGTGTTTTTACACGTGGTCTGCCACTGCGAGGACAATCAGCTGTCCATCCTGTCTCCCTGTAGCGCTGTCTTCGGCGTCTCACAGTACGGACATGGTTATTTATTGCCCTGTCCACATCTGCAGTCCTCATGCTTCCTTGCAGCATGCCTAAGGCACATTCACACAGATGAGCAGGGACCCTGGGCATCTTTCTTTGGTGTTTTTCAGAGTCAGTAGAAAGGCCTCTTTAGTGTTCTACGTTTTCATAGCTGTGACCTTAATTCCCTACCGTCTGTAAGCTGTTTGTGTCTTAACGACCGTTCCACAGGTGCATGTTCATTAATTGTTTATGGTTCATTGAACAAGCATGGGAAACAGTGTTTAAACCCTTTACGTTGAAGATCTGTGAAGTTATTTGGATTTTTACAAATGATCTTTGAAAGACAGGGTCCTGAAAAGGGACGTTTCTTTTTTTACTGAGTTTATATAGCGGTCGGCTATATTAGCCATGACTTACTGTTCTTTATGCAGCTTCAAATGTCGAACAAAGTTGGAAATTGCTGTGCCTCCGTCTGTAATTTTCTTCCCACATGTTTTGCAAGTTGCAATCTGTTTTTGGTTGACTACAGCGTAGTCTTGATATCTGAAAATAATAATAATCTTTCCAAGATTTCTGTCTGAATTCACCCGCCAACGTACCTCTGCACTGCCACGCGCAACTTTTTCTCCGCTGTCACAATTTGATTGACTGCTGTCCGATTCAAACTGTAAGCCGTTAAATTAAAAGTTGATGCACTGCACACTTTTTCTAATAGCATCATTTTTTATATTTGGGCTTGGGGAGGGTATCAAGTCAGGTTGGGGAGGGTATCAAGTCAGGTTGGGGAGGGTATCAAGTCAGTTTGGGGAGGGTATCAAGTCAGTTTGGGGAGGGTATCAAGTCAGTTTGGGGAGGGTATCAAGTCAGGTTGGGGAGGGTATCAAGTCAGGTTGGGGAGGGTATCAAGTCAGTTTGGGGAGGGTATCAAGTCAGTTTGGGGAGGGTATCAAGTCAGTTTGGGGAGGGTATCAAGTCAGGTTGGGGAGGGTATCAAGTCAGGTTGGGGAGGGTATCAAGTCAGTTTGGGGAGGGTATCAAGTCAGTTTGGGGAGGGTATCAAGTCAGTTTGGGGAGGGTATCAAGTCAGTTTGGGGAGGGTATCAAGTCAGGTTGGGGAGGGTATCAAGTCAGTTCGAGTCAAAAGGCTTAAGTTCAAGTTAAGTCACGAGTCATTGGTGTTAAAGTCAAAGTCGAGTTGTCTTTTTGAGTTTGTCAAGTCGAGTCTAAAATCATCATATTTGTGACTCGAGTCTGACTCGATCCAAGTCATGTGACTCGAGTTCACACCTCTGCCACTAACCATGCCATCACTGCTGAAAATCATCCTTGGTGAAACACTGGAAAGGCTTAGTAATGTACACGTGTATTTATGGCCCTCCCATGGGTTCTCTCTCTTGTTCTTCTGTCTCTCTCTCGCTCTCTTGCTCTCTCGCTCTCTCGCTCTCTCTCTTTCTGTCTCTCTCTCTCTCTCTCTCTCTCTCTCTCTCTCTCTCTCTCTCTCTCTCTCTCTCTCTCTCTCTCTCTCTCTCTCTCTCTCTCTCTCTCTCTCTCTCTCTCTCTCTCTCTCTCTCTCTCTCTCGCTCTCTCTCTCTTGTCTGTTGATTCTCATCACAATAATCTCTGCTTCTCTGTCCAGCTGAACATCAGTATGTGTGTGTTCAGTTAGTATGCTACATTAGCATTTGAATTGCCCCGGGCGCCATTGAGATGCAGTTGCTATTGACAGCCAGCTGCTTTGTATCAGACTGGTCATTCTAGAGGCTGGTGGCTGGTCGACATTAACTCACTTTATGTTGCTGCTATCATGGTCCAAACACACCAAGACAGTTCCCCTGTATATAGTCTCGGTATTGTTATTTTATTGTGTTACTTTTTATTACATGTTTTTCTTCAGTTTATTTAGAAAATATTTTCTTAACTCTATTTCTTGAGCTGTATTGTTGGTTAAGGGCTTGGTAAGTAAGCTTTTCACGGTAAGGTTGAATTTGGTGCATATGACAAATAAAATGCGATTTGATTAGATTTTTGCTCTCTGCTCTCTAGGCTTGGGGCTAGGAGGGCATAACCTGTATCGGGCTGCTTGATGCTAACTGATTTGACGTGACTACTGGTAAGCATTTCAATTGGCCTAGTAGCCTATAGTTACAGTAAGACCTTGATTGACAGTAGCAGCAGCTCTTGTTTCTGTTTCCTCCTGATCATTTCATTAAGGCCATTCAGTTTCAACAGAACATATGATTGGGTGGTGTGCCGATGCCAATATCACACAGCCAATCAAATAGGAGCAGTCATGTTTTATTAGATCACAGTATACATAGTAAAATCAGAGAGCATTAATGCGTTGTCATCCAGGACTGGGTAGATACGTGTAGATAGCTGATATACACTGAGTGTACAAAACATTAGGAACACCTTCTATTTCCATGACATAGACAGAAAGCTATGATCCTTTATTGATGTCACTTGTTAAATTCACTTCAATCAGTTTAGATGAAGGGGAGAACACAGGTTAAAGAAGGATCTTTAGGCCTTGAGACAATTGAAACATGGATTGTGTATGTGTGCCATTCAGAGGGTGAATGGGCAAGACAAAATATTTAAGTGCCTTTGAATGGGGTATGGTAGTAGGTGCCAGGTGTAACGGTTTGTATCAAGAACTGCAATGCTGCTGGGTTTTTCATGCTCAACAGTTTCCTGTTTGTATCAAGAATGGTCCGCCACCCAAAGGACATCCATCCAACTTGACACATTGGAGTCAACATGGGCCAGCATCCCTGTGGAACGCTTTCGACACCTTGTAGAGTCCATGCTAGGCTTGGGCGGTATACCGTATATACCGTATACCAGGGTATTTGGAAATAGCCACGGGATGGTTTTTCAATACCGTTAAAAGTTGTTCTTTAAAGTTTTTCAATAAATTTGAATATTTGTAGGATTTTTTTTTTGTAAATACCTGCAGTCAATTGTTCAATGCGTTATGAGACAAAACAGAATGCGTTCTTATTTCACCTGTCACATTATTTGACATTATGAAGCTTACTTAGTTCCCCAGCACAGTTGAGCCTGTTTGTATTTTTTTTTAATGTATTTTTATTTCACCTTTATTTAAACAGGTAGCCTAGTTGAGAACAAGTTCTCATTTACAACTGCCACCTGGCCAAGATAAAGCAAGGCAGTGCGACACAAACAACAACACAGAGTTACACATGGAATAACATACAGTCAATAACACAATAGGAAAAAAAGTCTATATACAGTGTGTGCAAATGAGGTAAGATAAGGGAGGTAAGGCAATAAATAGTCCATAGTGGCGAAATAATTACAATTTAGCAGTTAAGCACGGGAGTGTTAGATGTGCAGAAGATGAATGTGCAAGTAGAGATACTGGGGTGCAAAGGAGCAAAAAAAAAAAATAACAGTATGGGGATGAGGTAGTTGGATGGGCAATTTACAGATGGGCTATGTACAGGTGCAGTGATCATTGAGCTGCTCTGACAGTTGGTGCTTAAAGTTAGTGAGGGAGATATGAGTCTCCAGCTTTAGTGATTGGTGATCAAATAGCAGAACAGGAGAAAGCGGCAGCAGGTGAGTCCAGTCGTGTATTTGTAACAGTATAACTTTAAACCGTCCCCTCGCCCCGACCCGGGCGCGAACCAGGGACCCTCTGCACACATCAACAACTGACACCCACGAAGCGTCGTTACCCATCGCTCCACAAAAGCCGCGGCCCTTGCAGAGCAAGGGGCAACACTACATATTGGTTTCAGAGCAAGTGACGTAACTGATTGAAATGCTACTAGCGCGTACCCGCTAACTAGCTAGCCATTTCACATCCGTTACATATTGACAGGGGGCGCGTTTGGTATTGAAGGTCAACAGTGTTTTTTGGTGATCAGGGACGTGCAACTATAGTTTTCCTTTACAGAAAATACATTAATGCAACACATTCAGCAGAAAACAACAGAAGTACAGATGACAACAGAAGTACAACGCTATTTACGACGCTATTTGGCTGGCAGCCACACAAGTAAAGGAGCTTACAATGAAAAGCAAAAACGATGCATGAAAATCATATTTCTAATGTTTTGACCTATCACAGAAAGAATGTAGCCAGCTACATTTCCTAATGTTTTGCTTAAAGTTAATCTTGGATTTTACCGGAGAAAAGTAGGCTGGCTCCACTGAGAAAAGTACAGAGAAAGTAGCTCCACATCAGTCAGAGCTCTATCTGCTAATGGAACGCCTGTTTGTGAATTCTCATCCCAGTTTAGAAGTGCAACTGAAGCCAAAAAGTAGTCTGATGCCGAGCAGAAATTACAATAAGAAGCATTTTAGATCTGGTTTTACAAAACGCAGCAAGATATTTCGAATAATTTTAATATTTATGTGTTAACATGACACTTAGTTTAACTTGCTATCTAAGTAAGTGACTGAATTAATAAGGTGACTGGGTATCATATTGTGTTAGCTGACGTGTTTGAGAAGGCAAAGCCCTTTAGTTGAGTTATTTGTACAGCTGCCACTGCTATCTTGATTTCCTTGCATTTTTTTCTCCTCTCTGTTCTCAGCCTGTCTGCTCCTCCCCACTATTCTCCAAGCAGAGCAGGCTCGTTGCCCTAGCGACAGACTCCACACAGACACAGCATGTAGACATGCTGCTGGAGTGCCAGTTCTGCATGTCTCAAAACTTTGTTCATTTGCACAATGTCACTCGTTCATATTAGCTTGTAAATGTCCAAACTCACCAAAAATGACATTTGGTGGCTCCTACATATACATTACCAGTCAAAGGTTTGGACACACCTACTCATTCCAGGGTTTTTATTTATTTTTACTATTTTCTACATTGTCGAATAATAGTGAAGACATCAAAACTATGAAATTACACATGGAATCATGTAGTAATCAAAAAAGTGTTAAACAAATCAAAATATATTTTATATTTGAGATTCTTGCGTTGATGACATCATTGCACACTCTTGGCATTCTCTCAACCAGCTTTATGAGGTAGTCACCTGGAATGCATTTCAATTAACAGGTGTGCCTTGTCAAAAGTTAATTTGTGGAATTTCTTTCCTTCTTAATGCATTTGAGCCAATCAGTTGTGTTGTGACAAGGTAGGAGTGGTATACAGAAGATAGCCATATTTGGTAAAAGACCAAGTCCATATTATGTCAAGAACAGCTCAAATAAGTAAAGAGAAAACGACTGTCCATCATTACTTTAAGACATGAAAGTCAGTCAATATGGAAAATGTCAAGAACTTTGAAAGTTTCTTCAAGTGCAGTCGCAAAAACCATCAAGCGATATGATGAGAAGGCATTTCTGGCCCAAAACTAATTTTGCTAAAAAAAAAATTACATTCAAATGGCTCTCCTGTGAAGTCGTGACTTGCGACATATGCCTAATTTCCTGAATCGGGTCACATATGTGGGAACTCCTTCAAGAGTGTTGGAAAAGCATTCCTCATAAAGCTGGTTGAGGGAATGCCAAGAGTGTGCAAAGCTGTCATCAAGCCAAAGGGTGGCTACTTTGAAGAATCTAAAATCAAAAATATATTTTGATTTGTTTAACAGTTATCTGGTTACTACATGATGCCGTATGTATTATTTCTATAACGACACAAGGTGAGACCCAGATGCAGACACAGGAGGCAGATGGTTCGAGTCTCTGATATTTATTGAACAGCGAGGGGCAGGCAAGAGGCAGGTTGAGGACAAGCAAGAGTTCATAACCAGTTCAGGTATGGTACAGGGCAGCAGGCAGGCTCGAGGTCAGGGGCAGGCAGAATGGTCAGGCAGGCGGGCTCAGTGTCAGGGGCAGGCCGAATGGTCAGGCAGGCGGGCTCAGTGTCAGGGCAGGCAGAATGGTCAGGCAGGCGGGCTCAGTGTCAGGGCAGGCAGAATGGTCAGGCAGGCGGGCTCAGTGTCAGGGCAGGCAGAATGGTCAGGCAGGCGGGCTCAGTGTCAGGGCAGGCAGAATGGTCAGGCAGGCGGGCTCAGTGTCAGGGCAGGCAGAATGGTCAGGCAGGCGGGCTCAGTGTCAGGGCAGGCAGAATGGTCAGGCAGGCGGGCTCAGTGTCAGGGCAGGCAGAATGGTCAGGCAGGCGGGCTCAGTGTCAGGGCCAGGCAGAATGGTCAGGCAGGCGGGCTCAGTGTCAGGGCAGGCAGAATGGTCAGGCAGGCGGGCTCAGTGTCAGGGCAGGCAGAATGGTCAGGCAGGCGGGCTCAGTGTCAGGGCAGGCAGAATGGTCAGGCAGGCGGGCTCAGTGTCAGGGCAGGCAGAATGGTCAGGCAGGCGGGCTCAGTGTCAGGGCAGGCAGAATGGTCAGGCAGGCGGGCTCAGTGTCAGGGCAGGCAGAATGGTCAGGCAGGCGGGCTCAGTGTCAGGGCAGGCAGAATGGTCAGGCAGGCGGGCTCAGTGTCAGGGGCAGGCAGAATGGTCAGGCAGGCGGGCTCAGTGTCAGGGCAGGCAGAATGGTCAGGCAGGCGGGCTCAGTGTCAGGGCAGGCAGAATGGTCAGGCAGGCGGGCTCAGTGTCAGGGCAGGCAGAATGGTCAGGCAGGCGGGCTCAGTGTCAGGGCAGGCATAAAGGTCTGAAAAAAAGGAGGACTAGAAAACGCTGGTTGACTTGGCAAGACAAGACGAACTGGCAACAGACAAACAGAGAACACAGGTATAAATACACTGAGGGTAATAGGGAAGATGCTTGACACCTGGAGGGGGTGGAGACAATCACAAGGACAGGTGAAACAGATCACGGTGTGACAATTTCATAGTTTTGATGTCTTCACTATTATTCTACAATGTAGCAAATTCAATATAAAACCCTTGAATGAGTAGGTGTGTCCAAACTTTTGACTGGTACTGTATATGAATGTCACGCCCTGGCCATAGAGAGGTTTTTATTCTCTATTTTGGTTAGGCCAGGGTGTGACTATGGTGGGCATTCTAGTTTCTTTATTTCTATGATGGTGTGGTTCCCAATCAGAGGCAGCTGTCTATCGTTGTCTCTGATTGGGGATCATATATAAGTTGTCCTTTTTCGTTTGGGTTTTGTGGGTAGTTGTTTTCTGTTTAGTGTCTGCACCTGACAGGACTGTTTCGGTTTTCACTGTTTGTTATTTTGTTCGGGTTTTTTGAGTAATAAATGTATCATGAACACTTACCACTCTGCGCTTTGGTTCACTCATTCCGACAAGAGCAGTGACAATGAATAACTTCCTGACCTGTATTGTCTGTCTTTACAATTTTTATTATTATTGTTTATTTTTTAGGTGGTTAGTTTATTTTTGTATTTTATTTTTGCAATTAGTTTATTTTTGTTTTCCAATAGTAGCCTCCATGGAAATTCCCTTTACTTGTGCTTATTTTGTTAGCATTCTAGTAATAGACGCCCAATGAGCTTTTCGGGGGGGATTTTGGCGGCCCCTTGGGTACTAAATCGGTAATACCGTATGTCCTGGGGTGAAAGAAGGACGGTATGACGATATGAAAATCTGGATACCTCCAAACCCTAGTCCATGCCCTGACAAAATGAGGCTGTTCTGAGGGCAAAGGGCGGCAACTGAAGTTTAGGAGCATGTTCTTAATGTTTTGTACACTCAGTGCATTGTATCACTTCACCTTCGCTACACACGCATACAACACACACCAATTGATCATCTCTCACACACACGTACCGTACACACATACATGTGTGTCAGAAGGCTCTGAGGGCGAGGGGTGTCCGTCATGATTTAATAACCTGGCTGCCATTTTGGAATGTTAGCAGTAAAGATGTATTGTTAATTAGGTGGAAGCTGTACTCTTGACCTGCTACCGAGGTGTTTGTGAGTGTGTGCGTGTGTGTGTGTGCATGCACTGAGGTGTGTGTGTGTGAGTGTGTGTAGAGGTTTGGTGGTGGCAGCCGGAGATTGGATTGGTTTCTATTGCAGTGTTTTCCCCTTTGCTGGACGTGCCTTACATTTCAACAACACACACACACACACACACACACACACACACACACACACACACACACACACACACACACACACACACACACACACACACACACACACACACACACACACACACACAATTGTGGTCTTGTACACACACTCCTACACACACACACGCGCACGCACGCACGCACGCACGCACACACACACACACACACACATGCACAGGGTGCATTATGAGGTTTACCAAAAGTTTCATGATAAAGTTTGATTTGTTCAATTTTTTAAGGTCAATGTTGGAGATGCAATAATAATCAGGTAGAATTTCTGAATTTATCTTTCCAAGGATATTCTGGTCTGTGTGTCCTTAGTCATATCTAGTAGATAGCCTGGCCTGTGTGTCCTTAGTCATGTCTAGTAGATAGCCTGGTCTGTGTGTCCTTAGTCATGTCTAGTAGATAGCCTGGTCTGTGTGTCCTTAGTCATGTCTAGTAGATAGCCTGGTCTGTGTGTCCTTAGTCATGTCTAGTAGATAGCCTGGTCTGTGTGTCCTTAGTCATGTTTAGTAGATAGCCTGGTCTGTGTGTCCTTAGTCATGTCTAGTAGATAGCCTGGTCTGTGTGTCCTTAGTCATGTCTAGTAGATAGCCTGGTCTGTGTGTCCTTAGTCATGTCTAGTAGATAGCCTGGTCTGTGTGTCCTTAGTCATGTCTAGTAGATAGCCTGGCCTGTGTGTCCTTAGTCATGTCTAGTAGATTGCCTGGCCTGTGTGTCCTTAGCCTGGTCTGTGTGTCCTTAGTCATGTCTAGTAGATAGCCTGGCCTGTGTGTCCTTAGTCATGTCTAGTAGATAGCCTGGTCTGTGTGTCCTTAGTCATGTCTAGTAGATAGCCTGGTCTGTGTGTCCTTAGTCATGTCTAGTAGATAGCCTGGTCTGTGTGTCGTTAGTCATGTCTAGTAGATAGCCTGGTCTGTGTGTCCTTAGTCATGTCTAGTAGATAGCCTGGTCTGTGTGTCCTTAGTCATGTCTAGTAGATAGCCTGGTCTGTGTGTCCTTAGTCATGTCTAGTAGATAGCCTGGTCTGTGTGTTGTTAGTCATGTCTAGTAGATAGCCTGGTCTGTGTGTCCTTTGTCATGTCTAGTAGATAGCCTGGTCTGTGTGTCCTTAGTCATGTCTAGTAGATAGCCTGGTCTGTGTGTCCTTAGTCATGTCTAGTAGATAGCCTGGTCTGTGTGTCGTTAGTCATGTCTAGTAGATAGCCTGGTCTGTGTGTCCTAAAGCCAGAACTACTGCAGATAAGACTATCACAGTCCACTCAGTACAGCTTGGTGTTTACACAGTCTGTCTTCACTGTCTTTCTTTGTCTGTTTGGTCTGCGTTTCTCTGGTTCTGTCTCTCTCAATTCAATTCAATTCAATTCAAAGGGCTTTATTGGCATGGGAAACATATGTTTACATTGATAAATTAAGTGGAATATATAATAAACAAAAGTGAAGTAAACAGTAAAAGATGAACAGTAAACATTACACTCACAAAAGTTCCAAAAGAATAAAGACATTTCGCATGTTATATTATGTCTGTATACAGTGTTGTAGCGATGTGCAAATAGATTAAGGTACAAAAGGAAAATAAATAAGCATAAATATTGGTTGTATTTACAATGGTGTTTGTTCTTCACTGGTTGCCCTTTTCTTGTGGCAACAGGTCAAATATCTTGCTGCTGTGATGCACAATGTGGTATTTCACCCATATAATCTGAGGGAAATGTGTGTCTCTAATATGGTCATACATTGGGCAGGAGGTTAGGAAGTGCAGCTCAGTTTCCACCTCATTTTGTGGGCAGTGTGCACATAGCCTGTTTTCTCTTGAGAGTCAGGGCTGCCTACGGCGGCCTTTCTCAATAGCAAGGCTATGCTCACTGAGTCTGTGCATAGTCAAAGCTTTCCTTAAGTTTGGGTCAGTCACAGTGGTCAGGTATTCTGCCATTGTGTACTCTCTGTTTAGGGCCAAATAGCATTACAGGTTGCTCAGTTTTTTGGTCAATTATTTCCAATGTGCCAAGTAATTCTCTTTTTGTTTTCTCATGATTTGGTTGGGTCTAATTGTGCTGTTGTCCTGGGGCTCTGTGGGGTGTGTTTGTGTTTGTGAACAGAGCCCTAGGACCAGCTTGCTTAGGGGACTCTTCTCCAGGTTCATCTCTCTGTAGGTGATGGCTTTGTTATGGAAGGTTTGGGAATCGCTTCCTTTTAGGTGGTTGTAGAATTTAACGGCTCTTTTCTGGATTTTGATAATTAGTGGGTATCGGCCTAATTCTGCTCTGCATGCATTATTTGGTGTTCTACGTTGTACACGGAGGATATTTTTGCAGAATTCTGCATGCAGAGTCTCAATTTGGTGTTTGTCCCATTTTGTGAAATCTTGGTTGGTGAGCGGACCCCAGACCTCACAACCATAAAGGGCAATGGGCTCTATGACTGATTCAAGTATTTTTTAGCCAGATCCTAATTGGTATGTTGAAATTTATGTTCCTTTTGATGGCATAGAATGCCCTTCTTGCCTTGTCTCTCAGATCGTTCACAGCTCTGTGGAAGCTACCTGTGGTGCTGATGTTTAGGCCGAGGTATGTATAGTTTTTTGTGTGCTCTAGGGCAACGGTGTCTAGATGGAATTTGTGGTCCTGGCGACTGGACCTTTTTTGGAACACCATTATTTTGGTCTTACTGAGATTTACTGTCAGGGCCCAGGTCTGACAGAATCTGTGCAGAAGATCTAGGTGCTGCTGTAGGCCCTCCTTGGTTGGTGACAGAAGCACCAGATCAACAGCAAACAGTAGACATTTGACTTCGGATTCTAGTAGGGTGAGACCGGGTGCTGCAGACTGTTCTAGTGCCCGCGCCAATTCGTTGATATATATGTTGAAGAGGGTGGGGCTTAAGCTGCATCCCTGTCTCACCCCACGACCCTGTGAGAAGAAATGTGTGTGTTTTTTGCCAATTTTAACCGCACACTTGTTGTTTGTGTACATGGATTTTATAATGTCGTATGTTTTACCCCCAACACCACTTTCCATCAATTTGTATAGCAGACCCTCATGCCAAATTGAGTCGAAGGCTTTTTTGAAATCAACAAAGCATGAGAAGACTTTGCCTTTGTTTTGGTTTGTTTGGTTGTCAATTAGGGTGTGTAGGGTGAATACATGGTCTGTTGTACGGTAATTTGGTAAAAAGCCAATTTGACATTTGCTCAGTACATTGTTTTCATTGAGGAAATGTACGAGTCTGCTGTTAATGATAATGCAGAGTATTTTCCCAAGGTTACTGTTGACGCATATTCCACGGTAGTTATTGGGGTCAAATTTGTCTCCACTTTTGTGGATTGGGGTGATCAGTCCTTGGTTCCAAATATTGGGGAAGATGCCAGAGCTAAGGACGATGTTAAAGAGTTTTAATATAGCCAATTGGAATTTGTTGTCTGTATATTTGATCATTTCATTAAGGATACCATCAACACCACAGGCCTTTTTGGGTTGGAGGGTTTTTATTTTGTCCTGTAACTCATTCAAGGTAATTGGAGAATCCAGTGGGTTCTGGTAGTCTTTAATAGTTGATTCTAGGATTTGTATTTGATCATGTATATGTTTTTGCTCTTTATTCTTTGTTATAGAGCCAAAAAGATTGGAGAAGTGGTTTACCCATACATCTCCATTTTGGATAGATAATTCTTCGTGTTGTTGTTTGTTTAGTGTTTTCCAATTTTCCCAGAATTGGTTAGAGTCTATGGATTCTTCAATTACATTGAGCTGATTTCTGACGTGCTGTTCCTTCTTTTTCCGTAGTGTATTTCTGTATTGTTTTAGTGATTCACCATAGTGAAGGTGTAGACTCAGGTTTTCCGGGTCTCTATGTTTTTGGTTGGACAGGTTTCTCAATTTCTTTCTTAGATTTTTGCATTCTTTATCAAACCATTTGTCATTGTTGTTCATTTTCTTCGGTTTTCTATTTGAGATTTTTAGATTTGATAGGGAAGCTGAGAGGTCAAATATACTGTTAAGATTTTCTACTGCCAAGTTTACACCTTCACTATTGCAGTGGAACGTTTTACCCAGGAAGTTGTCTAAAAGGGATTGAATTTGTTGTTGCCTAATTGTTTTTTGGTAGGTTTCCAAACTGCATTCCTTCCATCTATAGCATTTCTTAATGTTACTCAGTTCCTTTGGCTTTGATGCCTCATGATTGAGTATTGCTCTGTTCAAGTAGACTGTGATTTTGCTGTGGTCTGATAGGGGTGTCAGTGGGCTGACTGTGAACGCTCTGAGAGACTCTGGGTTGAGGTCAGTGATAAAGTAGTCTACAGTGCTACTCTCTCTCTGTCTGTCTCTCTCTCTCTCTCTCTCTCTCTCTCTCTCTCTCTCTCTCTCTCTCTCTCTCTCTCTCTCTCTCTCTCTCTCTCTCTCTCTCTCTCTCTCTCTCTCTCTCTCTCTCTCTCTCTCTCTCTCTCTCTCTCTCTCTCTCTCTCACGCACATGACTGTTTCTTTCTTCCCTTTGTGTTTTGTCTACTAACATCTTGTTCCTGCACACCCCTGAGGGAAGGTCGGGACGATGAGTTTTCCTTGGCCCAGAGAAAATGTCGGCTCGTCTGGCCACTTCATAAATAAAAGATCTCTCACGTAACGGCCTTGTGAAAAAGGAGCCCCTTTTCTTTTCTCTCACCCTAAACGGTTTGTCAGACCTCAGCCACCACCCCTCCCTTCCCTTTCCCACCTCCTCCTCTAACCTCCATCCCATCCACCCTTCTCACATTCCCTGACACCCCTCCCTCCCAGTTTCTATACTGGGGGCTCCTGGGATGGCCCAGAGCGACACTGTTAAGCGGCGTTCCATAGAAAGACAAACCCCACAACCTCTAACGGCCCGGGAGCCTCCAGACTATCAATCAAATGTATTTATAAAGCCCTTTTCAGCTGATGTCACAAAGTGCTGTACAGAAACCCAGCCTAAAACCCCAAACAGCAAGCAATGCAGGTGTAGAAACACGGTGGCTAAGAAAAACTCCCTAAAAAGGCCATAATCTAGGAAGAAACCTAGAGAGGAAGGTTATGAGGGGTGGCCAGTCCTCTTCTGGCTGGGCCGGGTGGAGATTATAACAGAACATGGCCAAAATATTACAATGTTTATAGATGACCAGCAGGATCAGATAATAATAATCACAGTGGTTGTCAAGGGTGCAACAGGTCAGCACCTCAGGAGTAAATGTCAGTTGGCTTTTCATAGCTGATCATTCAGAGTTAGAGGCAGCTACAGAGTAGAACAAACTGACATGGGGGGGGGGGGGGGGGGGGTCTGAGGTAGGGATCAGAGGTAGGGAGCAGGATCAGAGGTAGGGAGCAGGATCAGAGGTAGGGAGCAGGATCAGAGGTAGGGGGCAGGATCAGAGGTAGGGAGCAGGATCAGAGGTAGGGAGCAGGGTCTGAGGTAGGGAGCAGGATCAGAGGTAGGGAGCAGGATCAGAGGTAGGGAGCAGGATCAGAGGTAGGGGGCAGGGTCTGAGGTAGGGAGCAGGATCAGAGGTAGGGAGCAGGGTCTGAGGTAGGGAGCAGGATCAGAGGTAGGGAGCAGGGTCTGAGGTAGGGAGCAGGATCAGAGGTAGGGAGCAGGGTCTGAGGTAGGGAGCAGGATCAGAGGTAGGGGGCAGGATCAGAGGTAGGGAGCAGGATCAGAGGTAGGGAGCAGGGTCTGAGGTATGAGGCAGGATCAGAGGTAGGGAGCAGGATCAGAGGTAGGGAGCAGGATCAGAGGTAGGGGGCAGGGTCTGAGGTAGGGAGCAGGATCAGAGGTAGGGAGCAGGGTCTGAGGTAGGGAGCAGGATCAGAGGTAGGGAGCAGGATCAGAGGTAGGGAGCAGGGTCTGAGGTAGGGAGCAGGATCAGAGGTAGGGAGCAGGGTCTGAGGTAGGGAGCAGGATCAGAGGTAGGGAGCAGGATCAGAGGTAGGGAGCAGGGTCTGAGGTAGGGAGCAGGATCAGAGGTAGGGAGCAGGGTCTGAGGTAGGGAGCAGGTTCAGAGGTAGGGAGCAGGATCAGAGGTAGGGAGCAGGGTCTGAGGTAGGGAGCAGGATCAGAGGTAGGGAGCAGGGTCTGAGGTAGGGAGCAGGGTCTGAGGTAGGGAGCAGGGTCTGAGGTAGGGAGCAGGGTCTGAGGTAGGGAGCAGGATCTGAGATAGGGAGCAGAGGAAGGATCTGATGTAGGGATCTGAGGTAGGGAGCAGGTTCTGAGGAAGGGAGAAGGTTCTGAGGTAGGTAGCAGGATCTGAGGTAGGAGCAGGATCTGAGGTAGGAGCAGGATCTGAGGAAGGGAGCAGGTTCTGAGGTAGGGAGAAGGATCTGAGGTAGGGAGCAGGATCTGAGGTAGGGAGCAGGATCTGAGGTAGGGAGCAGGATCTGAGGTAGGTAGCAGGATCTGAGGTAGGTAGCAGGATCTGAGGTAGGTAGCAGGATCTGAGGAAGGGAGCAGGTTCTGAGGTAGGGAGCAGGATCTGAGGTAGGTAGCAGGATCTGAGGTAGGAGCAGGATCTGAGGTAGGAGCAGGATCTGAGGTAGGGAGCAGGATCTGAGGTAGGGGTCTGAGGTAGGGAGCAGGATCTGAGGTAGGAGCAGGATCTGAGGTAGGGAGCAGGATCTGAGGTAGGGATCTGAGGTAGGGAGCAGGGTCTGAGGTATGGAGCAGGATCTGAGGTAGGTAGCAGGATCTGAGGTAGGAGCAGGATCTGAGGTAGGAGCAGGATCTGAGGTAGGGAGCAGGATCTGAGGTAGGGATCTGAGGTAGGGAGCAGGTTCTGAGGTAGGGAGCAGGTTCTGAGGTAGGGAGCAGGTTCTGAGGTAGGGAGAAGGTTTTGAGGTAGAGAGCAGGATCTGAGGTAGGGAGAAGGTTTTGAGGTAGAGAGCAGGATCTGAGGTAGGGGCAGGTGGGAGGGACCTGGCAGCAGAGACCATGGACTCGGGTGGTTTGGTCTATGTTTGAGCCTCCCTCTCAGTCTCACGTTTGGCTCGGGTGGTTTGGTCTATGTTTGAGCCTCCCTCTCAGTCTCACGTTTGGCTAACACACAGCTCCTGGGGACAGGTGGTGACCCAGTCAGCATACACACCAGAACCACAGGGTTCTCATTTAGCTGCAGAAGGGTTTCAGTTCATCTCCTGATGTGTGGAGTAGGAAAAGCAGAACAGTCTGACTCAGAACACACGTTTTAACACTTTGAGCCTTTCTATTCTGTCTCTGTCTCTTCTGTCTCTGTCTCTGTCTCTTCTTCTGGCTTCTGTCTTCTGTGCTAGCAGAGTTAAATGGGCTTTCTCCGCTCACTCTTGTCTTACGCAACTATCTTCTGCTTCTCTGCAATAAACCTTCTAGTCTCCTCTCAGCTCTTCTCTCTCTCTCTCTCTCTCTCTCTCTCTCTCTCTCTCCCTCTCTCTCTCCTTTTCTCTCCCTCTCACACTCTCTCTCCCTCTCCTTTTCTCTCTCTCTCTCTCCCTCTCTCTCTCATTTTCTCTCTCTCTCTCTCTCTCCCTCTCTCTCTCCTTTTCTCTCTCTCACACTCTCTCTCCCTCTCTCTCTCCTTTTCTCTCTCTCTCTCTCTCTCTCTCCCTCTCTCTCTCCTTTTCTCTCTCACACTCTCTCTCCCTCTCTCTCTCCTTTTCTCTCTCTCTCTCTCTCCCTCTCTCTCTCCTTTTCTCTCTCTCTCTCTCTCTCTCCCTCTCTCTCTCCTTTTCTCTCTCTCTCACACTCTCTCTCCCTCTCTCTCTCCTTTTCTCTCTCTCTCACACTCTCTCTCCCTCTCTCTCTCCTTTTCTCTCTCTCTCACACTCTCTCTCCCTCTCTCTCTCCTTTTCTCTCTCTCTCCTTTTCTCTCTGTCTCTCTGTCTCACTGTCTCTCTCAGAAACCCTTGACTCTGCAGAGAGACGGTGAGGTATCATCCAGCCATCTCCCAGCCTAGCTTTAGGGGGATACCAGTAGCACTGTGCTGAATAGAAACCCATGTGTGAATTTGCATGGCCATACAGTAGCTATAGAACTAGCTACAGTGGGGAGAACAAGTATTTGATACACTGCCGATTTTGCAGGTTTTCCTACTTACAAAGCATGTAGAGGTCTGTAATTTTTATCATAGGTACACTTCAACTGTGAGAGACGGAATCTAAAACAAAAATCCAGAAAATCACATTGTATGATTTTTAAATAATTAATTTGCATTTTATTGCATGACATAAGTATTTGATCACCTACCAACCAGTAAGAATTCCGGCTCTCACAGACCTGTTAGTTTTTCTTTAAGAAGCCCTCCTGTTCTCCACTCATTACCTGTATTAACTGCACCTGTTTGAACTCGTTACCTGTATAAAAGACACCTGTCCACACACAATCAAACAGATTCCAACCTCTCCACAATGGCCAAGACCAGAGAGCTGTGTAAGGACATCAGGGATAAAATTGTAGACCTGCACAAGGCTGGGATGGGCTACAGGACAATAGGCAAGCAGCTTGGTGAGAAGGAAACAACTGTTGGCGCAATTATTAGAAAATGGAAGAAGTTCAAGATGACGGTCAATCACCCTCGGTCTGGGGCTCCATGCAAGATTTCACCTCGTGGGGCATCAATGATCATGAGGAAGGTGAGGGATCAGCCCAGAACTACACGGCAGGACCTGGTCAATGACCTGAAGAGAGCTGGGACCACAGTCTCAAAGAAAAGCATTAGTAACACACTACGCCGTCATGGATTAAAATCCTGCAGCGCACGCAAGGTCCCCCTGCTCAAGCCAGCGCATGTCCAGGCCCGTCTGAAGTTTGCCAATGACCATCTGGATGATCCAGAGGAGGAATGGGAGAAGGTCATGTGGTCTGATGAGACAAAAATAGAGCTTTTTGGTCTAACTCCACTCGCCGTGTTTGGAGGAAGAAGAAGTATGAGTACAACCCCAAGAACACCATCCCAACCGTGAAGCATGGAGGTGGAAACATCATTCTTTGGGGATGCTTTTCTGCAAAGGGGACAGGACGACTGCACCGTATTGAGGGGAGGATGGATGGGGCCATGTATCGCGAGATCTTGGCCAACAACCTCCTTCCCTCAGTAAGAGCATTGAAGATGGGTCGTGGCTGGGTCTTCCAGCATGACAACGACACGAAGCACACAGCCATGGCAACTAAGGAGTGGCTCCGTAAGAAGCATCTCAAGGTCCTGGAGTGGCCTAGCCAGTCTCCAGACCTGAACCCAATAGAAAATCTTTGGAGGGAGCTGAAAGTCCGTATTGCCCAGCGACAGCCCCGAAACCTGAAGGATCTGGAGAAGATCTGTAGGGAGGAGTGGGCCAAAATCCCTGCTGCAGTGTGTGCAAACCTAGTCAAGAACTACAGGAAACGTATGATCTCTGTAATTGCAAACAAAGGTTTCTGTACCAAATATTAAGTTCTGCTTTTCTGATGTATCAAATACTTATGTCATGCAATAAAATGCAAATTAATTACTTAAAAATCATACAATGTGATTTTCTGGATTTTTGTTTTAGATTCCGTCTCTCATAGTTGAAGTGTACCTATGATAAAAATTACAGACCTCTACATGCTTTGTAAGTAGGAAAACCTGCAAAATCGGCAGTGTATCAAATACTTGTTCTCCCCACTGTACATGTTAACCTTGCATTAGCCAATATTGGGATGTGCTATATTATGAATATCTATGAGCATGTTCATAGATATGTGTGGAAATGAATATGTATGAATGGAAATGGGTTGGAGTAATACTACATTGAACTGGCTCTCTGGTTGTTCAAACCCCCACATGGCCAGAGACAGGTAGGCCTAATGACTAGTCTATCCTTTCCTCACCCGCCTCAGGGTCAACTGTGAGTGTGTGAGTGAGTGTGGCGGGCGAGAGGTATCCTACTTCTCTCATAAAAGGCCATGGTGTGTCGGAGTCTGTGCCCCTGCTCTTACTGCAGGTGAAAAGCACTCTCTCCCCTGCGTGCGCTGACGTGTAACAGCAGTTGTCCTTGGGTCTCAAGTATCATCTTTCTTCCCTTTCTTCCCTTCCCTTTCCCATCGCACACAAAATCATTTTTTATGGACTAAATGTAAGCGACACCCGATCTCTGAGAGCAGGAGATATGGCTGCTCACTGTAAGTACTGTACCACTGTAAGTACTGTACCACTGTGAGTACTGTACCACTGTAAGTACTGTACCACTGTAAGTACTGTACCA
The DNA here is from genome assembly GCF_045679555.1 of Salvelinus alpinus. Lineage (NCBI taxonomy): Eukaryota > Metazoa > Chordata > Actinopteri > Salmoniformes > Salmonidae > Salvelinus > Salvelinus alpinus. The sequence goes on from NC_092107.1 coordinate 32,859,900, forward strand.
CTGTAAGTACTGTACCACTGTAAGTACTGTACCACTGTAAGTACTGTACCACTGTGAGTACTGTACCACTGTGAGTACTGTACCACTGTGAGTACTGTACCACTGTGAGTACTGTACCACTGTAAGTACTGTACCACTGTAAGTACTGTACCACTGTGAGTACTGTACCACTGTGAGTACTGTACCACTGTAAGTACTGTACCACTGTAAGTACTGTACCACTGTGAGTACTGTACCACTGTAAGTACTGTACCACTGTAAGTACTGTACCACTGTGAGTACTGTACCACTGTGAGTACTGTACCACTGTGAGTACTGTACCACTGTAAGTACTGTACCACTGTAAGTACTGTACCACTGTAAGTACTGTACCACTGTGAGTACTGTACCACTGTAAGTACTGTACCACTGTAAGTACTGTACCACTGTAAGTACTGTACCACTGTGAGTACTGTACCACTGTAAGTACTGTACCACTGTAAGTACTGTACCACTGTAAGTACTGTACCACTGTGAGTACTGTACCACTGTAAGTACTGTACCACTGTAAGTACTGTACCACTGTAAGTACTGTACCACTGTAAGTACTGTACCACTGTAAGTACTGTACCACTGTGAGTACTGTACCACTGTAAGTACTGTACCACTGTAAGTACTGTACCACTGTAAGTACTGTACCACTGTAAGTACTGTACCACTGTGAGTACTGTACCACTGTAAGTACTGTACCACTGTAAGTACTGTACCACTGTAAGTACTGTACCACTGTAAGTACTGTACCACTGTAAGTACTGTACCACTGTGAGTACTGTACCACTGTAAGTACTGTACCACTGTAAGTACTGTACCACTGTAAGTACTGTACCACTGTAAGTACTGTACCACTGTAAGTACTGTACCACTGTGAGTACTGTACCACTGTAAGTACTGTACCACTGTGAGTACTGTACCACTGTAAGTACTGTACCACTGTAAGTACTGTACCACTGTAAGTACTGTACCACTGTGAGTACTGTACCACTGTAAGTACTGTACCACTGTAAGTACTGTACCACTGTAAGTACTGTACCACTGTAAGTACTGTACCACTGTAAGTACTGTACCACTGTGAGTACTGTACCACTGTAAGTACTGTACCACTGTAAGTACTGTACCACTGTAAGTACTGTACCACTGTGAGTACTGTACCACTGTAAGTACTGTACCACTGTAAGTACTGTACCACTGTAAGTACTGTACCACTGTGAGTACTGTACCACTGTAAGTACTGTACCACTGTGAGTACTGTACCACTGTAAGTACTGTACCACTGTAAGTACTGTACCACTGTAAGTACTGTACCACTGTAAGTACTGTACCACTGTGAGTACTGTACCACTGTAAGTACTGTACCACTGTGAGTACTGTACCACTGTAAGTACTGTACCACTGTGAGTACTGTACCACTGTGAGTACTGTACCACTGTAAGTACTGTACCACTGTAAGTACTGTACCACTGTGAGTACTGTACCACTGTAAGTACTGTACCACTGTGAGTACTGTACCACTGTAAGTACTGTACCACTGTAAGTACTGTACCACTGTAAGTACTGTACCACTGTAAGTACTGTACCACTGTGAGTACTGTACCACTGTGAGTACTGTACCACTGTAAGTACTGTACCACTGTAAGTACTGTACCACTGTGAGTACTGTACCACTGTGAGTACTGTACCACTGTAAGTACTGTACCACTGTGAGTACTGTACCACTGTAAGTACTGTACCACTGTGAGTACTGTACCACTGTAAGTACTGTACCACTGTGAGTACTGTACCACTGTAAGTACTGTACCACTGTAAGTACTGTACCACTGTAAGTACTGTACCACTGTAAGTACTGTACCACTGTGAGTACTGTACCACTGTAAGTACTGTACCACTGTAAGTACTGTACCACTGTAAGTACTGTACCACTGTAAGTACTGTACCACTGTGAGTACTGTACCACTGTAAGTACTGTACCACTGTAAGTACTGTACCACTGTGAGTACTGTACCACTGTGAGTACTGTACCACTGTAAGTACTGTACCACTGTGAGTACTGTACCACTGTGAGTACTGTACCACTGTGAGTACTGTACCACTGTAAGTACTGTACCACTGTGAGTACTGTACCACTGTAAGTACTGTACCACTGTGAGTACTGTACCACTGTAAGTACTGTACCACTGTAAGTACTGTACCACTGTGAGTACTGTACCACTGTAAGTACTGTACCACTGTGAGTACTGTACCACTGTAAGTACTGTACCACTGTGAGTACTGTACCACTGTAAGTACTGTACCACTGTAAGTACTGTACCACTGTGAGTACTGTACCACTGTAAGTACTGTACCACTGTAAGTACTGTACCACTGTAAGTACTGTACCACTGTAAGTACTGTACCACTGTAAGTACTGTACCACTGTGAGTACTGTACCACTGTAAGTACTGTACCACTGTAAGTACTGTACCACTGTAAGTACTGTACCACTGTAAGTACTGTACCACTGTGAGTACTGTACCACTGTAAGTACTGTACCACTGTAAGTACTGTACCACTGTGAGTACTGTACCACTGTAAGTACTGTACCACTGTAAGTACTGTACCACTGTGAGTACTGTACCACTGTAAGTACTGTACCACTGTGAGTACTGTACCACTGTAAGTACTGTACCACTGTAAGTACTGTACCACTGTAAGTACTGTACCACTGTAAGTACTGTACCACTGTGAGTACTGTACCACTGTAAGTACTGTACCACTGTGAGTACTGTACCACTGTGAGTACTGTACCACTGTAAGTACTGTACCACTGTGAGTACTGTACCACTGTGAGTACTGTACCACTGTGAGTACTGTACCACTGTGAGTACTGTACCACTGTAAGTACTGTACCACTGTAAGTACTGTACCACTGTGAGTACTGTACCACTGTGAGTACTGTACCACTGTAAGTACTGTACCACTGTGAGTACTGTACCACTGTAAGTACTGTACCACTGTGAGTACTGTACCACTGTAAGTACTGTACCACTGTAAGTACTGTACCACTGTAAGTACTGTACCACTGTGAGTACTGTACCACTGTGAGTACTGTACCACTGTAAGTACTGTACCACTGTAAGTACTGTACCACTGTAAGTACTGTACCACTGTAAGTACTGTACCACTGTAAGTACTGTACCACTGTAAGTACTGTACCACTGTGAGTACTGTACCACTGTAAGTACTGTACCACTGTAAGTACTGTACCACTGTGAGTACTGTACCACTGTGAGTACTGTACCACTGTAAGTACTGTACCACTGTGAGTACTGTACCACTGTAAGTACTGTACCACTGTGAGTACTGTACCACTGTGAGTACTGTACCACTGTAAGTACTGTACCACTGTAAGTACTGTACCACTGTGAGTACTGTACCACTGTGAGTACTGTACCACTGTGAGTACTGTACCACTGTAAGTACTGTACCACTGTAAGTACTGTACCACTGTGAGTACTGTACCACTGTGAGTACTGTACCACTGTAAGTACTGTACCACTGTGAGTACTGTACCACTGTGAGTACTGTACCACTGTAAGTACTGTACCACTGTGAGTACTGTACCACTGTAAGTACTGTACCACTGTAAGTACTGTACCACTGTAAGTACTGTACCACTGTAAGTACTGTACCACTGTGAGTACTGTACCACTGTAAGTACTGTACCACTGTGAGTACTGTACCACTGTAAGTACTGTACCACTGTAAGTACTGTACCACTGTAAGTACTGTACCACTGTGAGTACTGTACCACTGTAAGTACTGTACCACTGTAAGTACTGTACCACTGTAAGTACTGTACCACTGTAAGTACTGTACCACTGTAAGTACTGTACCACTGTGAGTACTGTACCACTGTGAGTACTGTACCACTGTAAGTACTGTACCACTGTGAGTACTGTACCACTGTAAGTACTGTACCACTGTGAGTACTGTACCACTGTAAGTACTGTACCACTGTAAGTACTGTACCACTGTGAGTACTGTACCACTGTGAGTACTGTACCACTGTAAGTACTGTACCACTGTAAGTACTGTACCACTGTGAGTACTGTACCACTGTGAGTACTGTACCACTGTAAGTACTGTACCACTGTAAGTACTGTACCACTGTGAGTACTGTACCACTGTAAGTACTGTACCACTGTGAGTACTGTACCACTGTAAGTACTGTACCACTGTAAGTACTGTACCACTGTGAGTACTGTACCACTGTAAGTACTGTACCACTGTGAGTACTGTACCACTGTGAGTACTGTACCACTGTAAGTACTGTACCACTGTGAGTACTGTACCACTGTGAGTACTGTACCACTGTAAGTACTGTACCACTGTGAGTACTGTACCACTGTAAGTACTGTACCACTGTGAGTACTGTACCACTGTAAGTACTGTACCACTGTAAGTACTGTACCACTGTGAGTACTGTACCACTGTAAGTACTGTACCACTGTGAGTACTGTACCACTGTAAGTACTGTACCACTGTAAGTACTGTACCACTGTGAGTACTGTACCACTGTAAGTACTGTACCACTGTGAGTACTGTACCACTGTGAGTACTGTACCACTGTAAGTACTGTACCACTGTGAGTACTGTACCACTGTAAGTACTGTACCACTGTGAGTACTGTACCACTGTAAGTACTGTACCACTGTAAGTACTGTACCACTGTGAGTACTGTACCACTGTAAGTACTGTACCACTGTAAGTACTGTACCACTGTAAGTACTGTACCACTGTGAGTACTGTACCACTGTAAGTACTGTACCACTGTAAGTACTGTACCACTGTAAGTACTGTACCACTGTAAGTACTGTACCACTGTGAGTACTGTACCACTGTGCGGTAGAAAACAGGTGATCCATAATCCGTTATCACACTGATGGAGAACCAACAACCCCCACCTCTCTCTCTGCATTATAAGACACTGTTACTGTAGCTTCTCTCAGAGCATAGATATATATATATATATATAGAGAGAGAGAGAGAGTGTGAGAGAGAGAGTGTGAGAGAGAGAGTGTGAGAGAGAGTGTGAGAGAGAGTGTGTGAGAGTGTGAGAGAGAGGGAGTGTGAGAGTGTGAGAGAGTGTGAGAGAGAGAGTGTGAGAGGGTGTGTGAGAGTGTGAGAGAGAGTGTGAGAGAGAGAGTGTATGTGAGAGTGAGAGAATCACTGTATCAGTCACAGCACAACAGGTTATTTCCTCTACTAATGCTGTAGTCCATGGTCAATGCTCTTCCATATTGTGTTACTTCTTGGTTTGTTGGTCCTTACTTTCTGACAGATCAAGAGTCTCATTGGGCCAGACTCTTCCAGTGATGAATAGGGTTAGTAGCTGAGTGTGAAACCAGGTACTAGGGTAACATTTAGGTAATGGGAGAGGGTCATTTTCAGTGTTAAAACAGCAGATCTATCCCTCTTTCCCTAAGTGATTTACCAGTCTCTCTCTCTCTCTCTCTCTCTCTCTCTCTCTCTCTCTCTCTCTCTCTCTCTCTCTCTCTCTCTCTCTCTCTCTCTCTCTCTCTCTCTCTCTCTCTCTCTCTCTCTCTCTCTCTCTCTCTCTCTCACACACACTCTGTCTGTCCCTCTCTCTCTTTATCTCACTCTCTGTCTATCCCTCTCTCACTCTCTCTCTTTCTATCCCTCTTTCTATCTCTCTCTCTCTCTCTCTCTCTCTCTCTCTCTCTCTCTCTCTCTCTCTCTCTCTCTCACCCCCTCCTCAAGGACCCAGAGTGAATAAACAGTGCGTGTCCACACAGCTCCCTAAACAACACACTGGCACTCAGGTGTCAACATGGAACACCTGTGGGGGGGGCGAGAGAGGGAATGAGGGAAAGAGAGAGGGAATGAGGGAAAGAGAGAGGGAATGAGGGAAAGAGAGAGGGAATGAGGGAAAGAGAGAGGGAATGAGGGAAAGAGAGAGGGAATGAGGGAAAGAGAGAGGGAATGAGGGAAAGAGAGAGGGAATGAGGGAAAGAGAGAGGGAGAGTGTGTGAATGAAAGACTGCCTTTTGGCTACCCTTCTGCCCCTGTCTGAGATAAGGCATGCTACACTAGGTGTGTTTGTGTACACAGTGCACGTGTGTGTGTGTGTGTGTGTGTGTGTGTGTGTGTGTGTGTGTGTGTGTGTGTGTGTGTGTGTGTGTGTGTGTGTGTGTGTGTGTGTGTGTGTGTGTGTGTGTGTGTGTGTGTGTGTGTGTGTGAGCAGTGGTGGAAAAGGCAATTGTCTTACTGTAGTAAAAGTAAAGACACCTTAATAGAAAATGACTCAAGTAAAAGTGAAAGTCACCCAGTAAAATAATACTTTAGTAAAAGTCTAAAAGTATTTGGTTTTAAATATACTTAAGTATCAAAAGTATGTAAAAGTACAAATAATTAAAAAATCCTTATATTAAGCAAACCAGACGGCATTTTCTTATTTTTTTAAATGACGGATAGGCAGGGGGACGCTCCAACCGTCAGACATCATTTATAAATGAAGCATGTGTGTTTAGTAGGTTTACCAGATCAGAGGCAGTAGGGATCACCAGGGATGTTCTCTTGATACGTGAGTGAATTGGGCCATTTTCCTGTCCTGCTAATCATTCAAAATGTAACAAGTACTTTTGGGTGTCAGGGAAAATGTATGGAGTAACAAAGTACTGTCACGTCTACTCCCACTCAATCTCTCCGCCACTTTATTCATTATTACGCACACCTGCCACCATCATTACGCGCACCTGCGCCTCATGAGACTCACCTGGAATCCATCACCTTCCTGATTACCTCCCCTATATCTGCCACTCCCTTTGGTTCTTTCCTCAGGTGTTATTGACTCTGTTCCTGTGTTTCATGTAATTTCTTGTTTTGTTACATTTATTATTAAATTCACTCCCTGTACTTGCTTCCCGATTCCCAGCGTACACGTTACAAGTACATACTTTTCTTTAGGAATGTAGTGAAGTAAAAGTATTACATTTTCAAAAATATAAATAGTAAAGTACATATAACAAAAAAAATACTTAAGTAGTACTTTCAGGTATTTTTACTTAAGAACTTTACATCACTGTGTGTGAGAGTGTGTGTGGGCCCTGAGTGACATGATTCATTACCAATGAATCCCATAAACATCAGAGTACTTAAGGACAAAACACAGAACAAAGAATAAGGAAGAGAGATGAACGGGAAAATAAAGGGGGAAGAACAGAGAGGTACAGTAGAAAGGCATGTGAATAGGAGAGGTAGATTTCACACTAGAATCCCCCACCTCCCCCTAATCCCCCATAGCGTCCCAGCATGCTATGCCACTGGGACTGTATGACAACACATGAAATATGGACATCATTACCGATGGCTAAAGTCCCAATTAAACCAAGTCCCTGCTGCTTTTCTCTCTCCCCTCCCTCCCTCCCTCCCTCCCTCCCTCCCTCCCTCCCTCCCTCTCCTCCTTAATTGAAATTCTGTCTTCCAGCGAACATAAGTGACCTGCTTCCCAAGCAGAGCGTCTGTAAATCCCCCGGAATGGGAAAAGCAGGAGGGTTCCAGCAGCAACACAAACCGGGCTGGCTTCCTGAATGTTGGAATTCTTAATGGCAGCTAATACGTTAGCTCTGGAATATATATTAGCGTTC